>NC_081553.1:221795412-221877912 GCF_963082655.1 Stomoxys calcitrans
ATATGCCTGAAATTTTGTACGACGGATCCTCTCATGACCATCAACAAACGTGTTTATAATGGTCTGAATCGTTCTATAGCCCGATACAGATCCCATATAAATCGTTCTGTCTATTTTACTTCGTGAGCCCCAATGGGCGCAATTCTTATACGAATTGGCTGAAATTTTACACAGGTCTCCAACATATAATTTAATTGTGGTCTGAACCGGACCATATCTTGATATCGTTTTAATAGCAGAGCAACTCTTTTCTTATATCCTTTTTTGCCTAAGAAGAGATGCCGGGAAAAGAACTCGACAAATGCGATCCATGGTGGAGGGTATATAAGATTCGGCCCGGCCGAACTTAGCACGCTTTTACTTGTTTTTTTTTGTTAATGAATAACGAAACATTACTGTATGGTATGGATTATTATACCCACCACCATAAGATGGGGGGGGGGGGGGGTATACAAATTTCGTCATTCTGTTTGTAACTACTCGAAATATTCGTCTGAGACCCCATAAAGTATATATATTCTTGATCGTTGTGACATTTTATGTCGATCTAGCCATGTCCGTCCGTCCGTCTGTCTTTCTGTCGAAAGCACGCTAACTTCCGAAGGAGTAAAGCTAGCCGCTTGAAATTTTGCACAAATACTTCCTATTAGTGTAGGTCGGTTGGTATTGTAAATGGGCCATATCGGTCCATGTTTTGATATAGCTGCCATATAAACCGATCTTGGGTCTTGACTTTTTGAGCCCCTAGAGGGCGCAATTCTTATCCAATTTGAATGAATTTTGGCACGACGTTTTTTGTTATGATATCCAACAACTGTGCCAAGTATGGTTCAAATCGGTTCATAACCTGATATAGCTGCCATATAAACCGATCTTAGGTCTTGACTTCTTGAGCCTCTAGAGGGCGCAATTCTTATCCGATTTTTATGAATTTTGGCACGGCGTGTTTTGTTATGATATCCAATAAATGTGCCAAGTATGGTTCAAATCGGTTCATAACCTGATATAGCTGCCATATAAACTGATCTTGGGTCTTGACTTCTTGAGCCTCTAGAGGGCGCAATTCTTATCCAATTTGAATGAATTTTGGCACGACGTTTTTTGTTATGATATCCAACAAATGTGCCAAGTATGGTTCAAATCGGTACATAACCTGATATAGCTGCCATATAAACCGATCTTGGGTCTTGACTTCTTGAGCCTCTAGAGTGCGCAATTCTTATCCGATTGGAATGAAATTTTGCACCACGTGTTTTGTTTTAATATCCAACAACTGTGCCAAATATTTATTCAAATCGGTCCATAACCTGATATAGCTGTCATATAAACCGATCTGGGATCTTGACTTCTTGAGCCTGTAGAGGTCGCAATTTTTATCCGATTTTAATGAATTTTGGCACGGCGTGTTTTGTTATGACATCCAACAACTGTGCCAAGTATGGTTTAAATCGGTCGATAACCTGATATAGCTGTCATATAAACAGATCTGGGGATTTGACTTCTTGAGTCTGTAGAGGTCGCAATTATTATCCGATTTGCCTGAAGTTTTGTACGACGGATTCTCTCATGACCGTCAACATACGTGTTTATTATGGTCTGAATCGGTCTATAGCCAGATCTCTCTATTTTACTTCTTGAGCCCCCAAAGGGCGCAATTCTTATTCGAATTGTCTGACATTTTACACAGGTCTCCAACATATAATTTAATTGTGGTCCAAACCGGACCATATCTTGATATCGCTCTAATAGCAGAGCAAATCTTTTCTTATATCCTGTTTTGCCTAAGAAGAGATGCCGGGAAAAGAACTCGACAAATGCGATCCATGGTGGAGGGTATATAAGATTCGGCCCCGCCGAACTTAGCACGCTTTTACTTGTTTTTTTTTTTGGTTTCGCAAATTTTTTTCGGGCTTATATGAAATTATTTTGAATTTACATGTGTTTCTCTTCTTCAAATTGAAATGGTGTGTCAGGTGCCATTTGAATAACTTTTTGTGTTGCATTGTGCTCTTTGTCAATTTGAAAACGTTCAATTTTAATTCCATATGAAGATAATTGAATATTCTTCGTTTGCCTTTATGGCTTTGACTTCATGGAAAACACCTCCATTAACAATTCAAAAGGAAGACATCACATATGAAATGGCAATAAGGATTGAGGCCTAATAGAATATTCATTTATTGACAACAGACGATATTGTTAATGGGATATGTAACAGCAGACGAAAGGAAGGAAAGAAGAAAGGAAAAAGAAAAAAAGAGTTTTTTTAACCACCTTATGCTTTTAACCATTCCAAGTGTCTCCTCAAAGAAGGAAATAGAAAATCCACCAAACCAGCTTTGCTATAAGCTGTTGCTTAGGATTTCTCTTCTTCTACCCTGAAGCCAACACATGTTGATAGCTTCTATGAGGGTATGGCCTATCCTTATAATAAATCACTTTCATCACGAACGAAGCCCACATTATTTGGGTGATTGTATCATGGTTAGTTTCGTAATGTGACATATTCCCTTTTGATTAAGGCGTAATAATCCTTGTTTATAGGACATGTCTTATTTTATGATAACAGGAAATGGATACACGAAACTGAAAGCTGCTGGCAGATTTTCGAGGTGAAAAGAAAGCAACCCAAACAACCAGGAGGTGTTATATCCAAATGGGAATTAGGATATGGCTGCAATGCATGGTATGTTGAATACATTTAAGGTGTATGGCTTAAAGTGAGTACACTTGTAAGGAATTTGATTAGAAAAAAATATGATTTTGGTTTTTTTTTTTTCTTAGATAAAACCAGTAAGCAAGGGCAAAAGTCGGGCGGTGCCGACTGTATAATACCCTACACCTATCCTGTAAGTACAATGTGGGACCTATATCCAATTCTGAACCAATTTTGATGGACCTCGGCGATCAAATATGTTCAAACTCTAAAAACGGCAGTTGACAAATGACAACATTATGGCAAATTACCCAAAATCTTACAAACGTATATTTGGGAGCTATATTTAATTCTGAACCGATTCCGAGCAAACTTCTCAGATAATGTTGTAGTCGTCGAGGAAAGAGTATTGCAAAATTTTGGCAAGATTGGTCAATAAATGCGCTTGTAGTGGCTCTTTAAGTGAAAATCGGGCGATATACATATATGACAGCTTTATATAAATCTGGGCCGATTCCTATGAAATTCGCCAGTAATATTGAGAGTCATAAGAAAATCCTTTTCGCAAAATTTCGACAGAATCGGATAACAAATGATCACTTTTTTGCAATATTTCTCAAAATCGGACTAACATATATTGGTTTGCCCAAAAAGTAATTGCGGATTTTTCATATAGTCGGCGTTGACAAATTTTTTCACAGCTTGTGACTCTGTAATTGCATTCTTTCTTCTGTCAGTTATCAGCTGTTACTTTTAGCTTGCTTTAGAAAAAAAGTGTAAAAAACGTATATTAAATTTCATTCTAAGTTTTATTAAAAATGCATTTACTTTCTTTTAAAAAATCCGCAATTACTTTTTGGGCAACCCAATATATGAGAGCTATATCTAAATCTGAACCGATTCCGAGCAAACTCCTACGATACTGTGGCATTCGTCGAGGAAAGCGTTTTGCAAAATTTTGGCAAGATGGATCAATGAATGCGCTTGCAGTGACTCTAGAAGTTAAAATCGGGCGATATATATATATATATATATATATATGAGAGCTTAATCTAAATCTGAACCGATTTCCATGAAATTCACCAGTCATATTGAGAGTCAATAGAAAATCCCTCTTGTCGAATTTCGAGAAAATCGAGGAAAGCGTTGTGCAATATTTTGGCAAGATTGGTCAATAAATGTGCTTGCAGTGGCTCTAGGAGTGAAAATCGGGCGATGTATACATATGAGAGCTATATCTAAATCTGAACCGATTTCCATGAAATTCACCAGTAATGTCGAGAGTCATAAGAAAATCCTTCCTGCCAAATTTCGAGAGAATCGGTTGACAAATAACCATTTTATTGCATTATTACTGAAAATAGGACGAACATATATATGGGAGCTATATCCAGATCTGAACCGATTTTTTCCAATTTCAATAGGCTTCGTCTCTAGGCCGAAAAACATACCTGTACCAAATTTGAAGACGATCAGATGAAAACTGCGGCCAGTACTTTGTACACAAATTAACATGGACAGACGGACATAGCAAAGGGGTTATCTCCTCTTAATGCTGGCGACATTTGTGAGGTACCCAAAGTAGTGTTGCACTGCGGCACGCCGTTCGAACTCGGCTATAAAAAAAGGTCCCTCATCATTGAGTTTAAACTTGAATTGGAAATCACTCATTGATGTATGAGAAGTTTTTTCTTGCTCGGTTACTGGGTAAATTTTTATTCTACTCCCAAATACCTTTCTTTTGAGTCCTATATAACTGTATTGAATCCTATATGATCGTATTCCGGTTTAGGGGGTATTTCGGGGGTGGTCACTTGGCCATTAAAGTAAATATGAGATACGTGCTCTACTTTCAAAAACATTTCATATGAGTCCCATAATAAGTCAAAGGCATATAAGTTGTGTTTGAGGGTGGAATGGACCCCAATGGACCTGAAAATGAATATAAATTTCCCGAAAATCAATCAATTTCCACTCCAAATAGCTTTTTATACCCTCCACCATAGAATGGGGGTATACCAATTTCGTCATTCTGTTTGTAACACCTCGAAATATGCAACTGAGATCCCATAAGGTATATATAATCTTGATCGTCATGTCATTTTAAGTCGATCTAGCCATGTCCGTCCGTCTGTCTGTCTGTCGAAAAGACGCTAACTTTCGAAGGAGTAAAGCTAGCCGCTTGAAATTTTACACAAAAAATATTAGTGTAGGTCGGTTGGGATTGTATATGGGCCTTATCGGTCCATGTCCATGATATAGCTGCCATATAAACCGAGCCAATAGATCGCGCAATTTCCATCCGAACGTTCAATTTGTCTGTTTGGAGGAATTTTGGGGTTAGGGCGACATCTTGGGTAATTAGACACAATTTTTAATACCATATTCGTATTTTATTCTTCAATACCTTTCATTTGATACCATACCATTTTATACCATGTCATATCGGTCCACTTTTGATTTTGGGTGATGTTTTTGGGGTAATGGGGGAGGGTCCGCCCCCTTCCGATATCAACAAATTGTAATATGATATAGCTGCCATTCAAACCGATATTGGGTCTTGACTTCTTGAGCCTCTAGAGGGAGCAATTCTCATCCGATTTGGCTGAAATTTTACATGAGGTGTTTTGTTATGACTTCCAATAACTGTGCTAAGAATGGTACAAATCGGTACATAAGCGGATATAGCTGACATATAAACCGATCTAGGATCTTGACCTCTAGAGGGCGCAATTCTCATCCGATTTGGCAAAAATTTTGAACACTGGCTTCTCTCATGACCTTCAACATACGTGTCTTATATGGTCTGAATCGATCAATAGCTTGATACAACTCCCATATAAACCTATCTCCGAATTTTGCTTCTTGAGCCCCTACAAGGCGCAATTCTTATCCGAATGAACTGAAATATTACACAACGACTTCTACAATGTTCAGCATTCATTTATGGTCCGAATAGGACTATAATTTGATATAGCTCCAATAACTAAACAGTTCTTATTCAATATTCTTTGTTTGCCTAAACAGAGATACCGAGCATAGAACTCCACAAATGCGATCCATGGTAGATGGTATATAAAATTCGGCCCGGCCGAACTTTGCAAGCTCTTACTTGTTTTTAATCGAATTGGTGAATATTAGATAAATTCCTTTAGATATGTTCAAATGGTCAACATTTCTCTTACCATTATACGAAATGTAGGGAAATTTGCTGTCATTTTTCCCATTAACGTCCATAAAGTTTAAGCTAGGCAAGGTTTTGCCTTTTTTCCTCTCACCCTCAAACACTTACAGCTACCAATTTCCCATTATCCTCAATCAATATATTTGTTAACCATTTGTGTTATTCAATTTCAGTAACACTTTAATAGACAGTTTGCATGTCTTCTACCTTTCAGGGAGTATGGCAATTACCACCATGCATACCCTTTTCCACTCTGTGGTGTACTTTATTGAATTTCCATTGTAATGGTAGTCATAGATTATCACATTACCAACATGATGGTTGATTGTACGTAACGTTGAGAGCCAATCAGGGAGGAGGAGGAAAGGAAATCAGGGAGGGGGCGGCAACTCAACACAAAATCAATAGG
Organism: Stomoxys calcitrans; assembly: GCF_963082655.1. Lineage (NCBI taxonomy): Eukaryota > Metazoa > Arthropoda > Insecta > Diptera > Muscidae > Stomoxys > Stomoxys calcitrans. Next base: position 221,801,662 of record NC_081553.1, read on the forward strand.
AAATGTCTTCATTTCCCATTGAATTTACCGAAAAGGCCAACATGCTCAAAGCTTCAATATAACATTTCGCCTACTTTATGTAGGCGTTTGCAGTAATTTTGTCATTTTGAATCATAATTAAATTGAACAATTTAATTAGAGTTTGATGGTTATGTTTATTACAAAGGTTAATTGAAAAGTGAATTAATTGAATACATAAATAATTCAATTGTTATGAATATGGAATGAACGAAGCATAAACCCAGAATAAATGGGAAATAAAGCAACCATAAAGGAACATTTTTTTTTAAATTTGTTTTTTCTTTGAGAAAATTTGTTAAAATTCTGTTACTATAGGAACGTTAGGTTAGGTTAGAGAGGCAGTCCTTTACAGACTCACTTAGACAATTTTAGGTCTATTGGGGTACCAGGCTTCTGGCGGGAATTGAACCCACGACCCCTCTACTGGTAATCCAAGCATGCTACCAACTCGGCTACCAATTCGGCTACCAACTCGGCTACCAACTCGACTACCAACTCAGCTACCAACTCGGCTACCTACTCGGCTACCAACTCGGCTACCAACTCGTCTACCAACTCGGCTACCGGGGTCAGTTGGGAAATTTTACAACTCGCCCCCTTTTTTGAGAAATTTTTACAAAATATTCATTTTATGGAAAATTTGTTTCAATTTCATTTCTTTGGAATATTTCGCTAAAATTAAATTCTTAGAAATTTTGTCAAAATTCAGTTTCTATGGAAAATTTTGTCAAAATTAAAGTTTTTTTGTAGGTTTTAAAAATTTTTATGAAATCCTATTTTTATCTTTAATTTCTATGCAAAATTTTGTCAAAATTTAATTTCTATGCGAAATTTTGTCAAAATTTCATTTCTGTGGGAAATTTTCACAAAATTTCATTCTTATAGAAAAGTTGTTACAAATTATTGTATTATATAATCTTATTTCTAAGGGCAATTTTGTCAAAATTTCATTTCCGTAGGAAATCTTTTCAAAACTTCATTATTAAGGGAAATATTGTCAATATTTCATTTATATGGGAACTTTTGTGAAAATTTCATTTCTTTGGGAAATTCTGTTTAAATTTGATTTCTGTGGGATATTCTATCAATATTTGATTTTTACTTCTCGGGAAATTTTGCCAAAGTCTCACTTCTATGGGAAATCTTTTCAAAATTTCATTTCTAAATGGCATTTTTTTCACATTTCATTTCTGTGGGAAATTTTGTTAAAATCCGATTTCTGTTAGAAATTTTTTCAAAATTTAATTTCTGTGGAAATTTTAAGTCAAAATTTCCTTCATAAGGAAAATTTTGTCAAAATTTAAGTTTAATGGAAAAATTTTGCTTAAATTTCCCTTCTAGACAAAATTTTGCTAAGATTTCCCTTTTAGAGGAAATTAAGCTTAAGAATCCCTTTTGCAGGAAATTAAGCTAACATTTCCCTTTATAGGATATTTTGAGAAAATTTCCCATTTACAGGATTTTTTTTTTTAATTTAAGGGAAATTTTGTCACACTTTATGTTGTTGTCAAAATTTTATTTCTATGGAAATTTTTTCAAAATTTAGTTTTATGGGCATTTTCGTCAAAATTTCATTTTTATAGGAAATTCTGATTAAATATAATTTCTGTGGGATTTTCTATCAAAATTAAATTTTTACTTCTCGGGAAATTTTCCCAATATCTCACTTCTTGTGCATATTTTCAAGATCACATTTCAATAGGACATTTTGTTAAAATTTCATTTGTATGGGAAATTGTGTTAATTTTTTTTTTCAATGGGAAATTTAGTCAAAATCCCATTTCTGTTAAATTTTTTTTTTCAAAATTATTTCTATGAAAATGTTAGTCAAAATTTCATTTCTATGGAAATTTTAGTTAAAATTTCCTTATATGGGATATTTTGTCAAATAGAAAAATTTCGATTAAACTTCCCCTCTAGACATAATTTGTAATTTTTATGGGAAATTTCATTTCAATGAGAAATTATGTTAGGATTTCATTCTGATAGAATATCCTATCAAACAAGATTCGTACTTCTCGGCAAATTTTTCCAAAAGCTCACTTCTTTGGGAATTTTTTTTCCAAATCTTATTTCTATAGGACGTTTTGTTAAATTTCATTTCTAGTGGAAATTTTGTTAAAAGTTATTTTCGATGCGAATTTTAGTTAAAATCCCATTTCTGTTAGAAATTGAAAATTTCATTTCTATGGGAATTTTAGTCAAAATTTCCTTCATATGGGATATTTTGTCAAAATTTAAATTTTATAGAAAAATTTAACTTAAATTTCCCTCCTGGACAAAATTTAGCTAAAATTTCCCTTCTAGACAAAATTACGATAAAATTTCCCTTTTAGTGGAAACTAAAATTTCCCTTTACAGGAAATTTTGTGAAAATTTCCCTTCAGAAGGATATTTTTTTTAATTAAAGGAAATTTTGTCAATATTCATTTTATGCAAAATTTTGTCAAAAGGTAATTTTATGAGCATTTTTTCCAAATGTAATTTTTTTGAAAATTTTTTCAAAATTTAATTTTCATGGGAAATTTCGTCAAATTTCACTTCTATCTGGAAAATCTGTTTAAATTTCATTTCTTTGATATATTCTATCAAAATTAGATTTTTACTTCTCGAGAAATTTTGCAAAAATCTCACTTGGGAAATTGCAAAATCTCACTTCTATAGGATATTTTGTTAAAATTTCATTTCTGGGGGAAATTTTATTAAAAAATTTTTTCGATGCGAACTTTATTTAAAATCCTAATTCTATTAGAAATTTTGTCAAAATCTCATTTCTATGGGATTTTCCAGACAACATTTTGCTAAAATTTCCCTTTTAGAGGAAATTAAACCATAATTTCACTTTAACAGGAAATTTTGTGACAATTCCCTATCAGAAAGAATTATTTTTAAATTTTTGAGGGACATTTTGTCAAAGTTTCATTTCTATAGGAAATTCTGGCAAAATTTCAATTCAATGGGAATTTTAGTCAAAATTTCCTTGATATGGGATATTTTGCCAACATTTAATTTTTACAGAAAATTTTTGCTAAAATTTCTCTTCTAGACAAAATTTTTCCTTTGGAGAATACTTAACTAAAATTTCCCATTTAGAGGAAATTTTTCAAATTACCCTACTGGAGCAATTTTTTCAAAACTTAATTTCTTAATTTGCTAATATTCTTTTTCATAGCAAATTTTGTCAAAATGTCATTTCTGTGGAAATACTATCAACATTTCGTTTTTGTAGGAAATTTTGTAAAAATTTATTTCAAAGAGAAATTTTGTCCTTTAGAGAAATTTTTAAAATTTCTCTACTAATGTCATTCAATGATTAATTTTGTCAGTATTTGGTTGTTTATGTAGGGATTTTGTCTAAATTTCAATTCTTTTGAAAAACAGTCAGAATTTAATTTTTGTCGGAAATATTGTCAAATTTTAAATTCAAAAGAAAATTTTGTCAAAATTGTATTTCTGAAACAGAATTTTGTAAAATTTTTTTTTGTAGGAAATTTAGTCAAAATTAATTTCAAGGGAAATTTTGTATAAATTTCATTTCGATATTAAATTTTGTCAAAATTACATTTTTAAGGGAAATGTTGTTAGAATTTTATTAGTCTATATATCCTTAAGGTGGGCAATTTTGTCAAATTTAAATTCTATACAGAAATTTTGTCAAAACTTTCCATCAAGTGCCAAATTAGCCAAAATTTCAATTTAGAGGAAATTTTGTTAAAATTTCCCTCCAAAAAAAAAAATTTTTTTCATATATTATATGGGAAATTTTGTTAATCATTTATTCGTTAGGAAATTTTGGCAAAATTTCATTTCTATGGAAAATTTTTCAAAGTGTAATTTCTATGGGAATTTAGTCTAAATTTAATTTAAATGGGGAATCTTTCAAAAAATTTATTTCCAAAGAAAAATTTTACTAAAATTTTCCTCCTTTCTTCAAAATTTCCCTTCTAAAGGGATATTTTTCAAAATTTAATTTCAATGGGAAATTTTGTCGATTTGGGTTCCGTTCCGAGAAATTTGGTCTATACTTTAATTCTATGAAATGGAATTCTATTCAATTTCTGTAGAAACACTGGTCAAAATAAAATTTTGTAGAGAAATTTTGTTAAAATTTTATTCAATTGGAAATTTTGTCTAAATTTAATTTCTATGTGGGAAATTTTGTCAAAATTTAATTTTCTTGGGAAAATTTCTATAGAAAATCTAGCCAAAATAAATTTTGTTAAAAAAATTTGTCAAAATGTAAATTCTGTGTTAGAAATTTTCTTAAAATTTGATTTCAATGGAAAAATTTGTCAAAACTTCATTTATATGGAAACTTTTGTCTAGATTATTTGGGTAATTCTCGTTTATATTCCATTTCATTTTCATTATCGGCACACCCTAGTATTTTTTGTGTTGAGAAATCGCTCTCCGATCAAGTCTAACACTTGTTAATTCTAAATATCTTCCTCACCCTCCTCAGCAACCAAATAATGCTACGCAATTAATTTATTTATAAAATGCTGATTTTTAGAGCTTAACCTTTAACAAGTTTTTGCACTTAACCGGTACTTATCTTATCATGCAGTTTAACAATTTTTTTTTTGGGCAAGTCTTCAAACATAGCTAAAGATTTTTTTAGGGGGTTATGAACATCACACAAAAGAAAGAAAACATCCTTTCGTTTGTTTCTTCTTTGTGTGGAAACATTGAAACAGACGGAAGACAATCAACAGAAGTACTATAAGCAATGGTATATCATCAACATCATCGTCGTCGTCATCACAAGCTAAGGAACCTACCTAGCACACATAACAGAACATTGACATACATTCGCACTATACACACACACACACTCACACAAGCACGTACTTACACTTCTTTGGCTATAAGGAAGGACACAGACCATATATTCACATATGCATGCAAATGGGTGGGGAAAGGTAATCAACCAACCTTAGGTGGCCCCAAAAGATATATTCCACTGCCTTCACTTGCGTTTTACTAAAGTTATTTGAGATGCTGCTGGTCGTTCAGCAGGCGGGCGGTTGCTGTAGAGGCTCTAAATCCTGGCAGTTGGAAGGAATTGTTATCGTGCTTCTGGCTCCTCAGCTACGGCTTATCTTGTAAATTTTTTATATTTTATTAACACTTTCACAGGAAGAAGACAAAGAACGAATCGAGGCAACTACAGGGTATCGTTGTGGCTTTTGCTGCTAACTGATGTCTCACTCACGTTTAACAACATAACACAACGACACTAACACGAACACTTTTTTGCTTAAACAGAGCCAGAGGTAACAAGGCTGATAGACAGACAGACCGAGCGACCGACAGACAGACAAAAACATTAAATCGCACACACACACTTTGGCTTTTATGCAGCTTGAAATATTGATTTGAAAATGGCTATAATTCTTTTTTTTACTTCTTCTGCAATAACTCGAATTTATTCTTAGTCCAATTTATTCCGTAAATAACTCCCGTGTGCCGTTTACGCAACGATACGTTTCACTCGACTTGCCATGGACAACTGTTTTCACTTTTCACAAAATTATGACCCATATCCTTAACATCAAGACGCAGCTAAGCAAAAAGTTTCCATGCCATTAGTTTTTCCAACCCTTCGTCCGAGGTCCTTGAATTCTCCGCAAAGTGAATGGGGAGTGTGAAAGCAAGAGACACAAAGAGCGTTTAAGAGTGTGTAAAGGCGATAAGCTTTCATTTGCATTTTTGGCGCATTTTTTAAGCTGCCAAGCTTTCAAGGTAGGATTTGTTTATATTTGAGAGCTTTTCAGGTCCCAGTCTTGTGTTGAGGGGGTAAATACTTGAAGCAGCTGTTTATAATTCGTCTGGGTTTGTTTATAGAAAACACAAACAGATTATAAAAACTACCACATACGGTAGAGAGAGGGAGAGTAAGAGACTTATATGACAAAGATGTCTCATCAGGGTCAATTGTATTTGTATTGGTAAAAAAGTTCCAAAAAGCCCAAAAAGAGTTTTTATTTTGTAAAATTTTTTTTTCTTAAGAAAAACGTTTCAAAATTTCACTTCAATAAGAAATCTTGTAAAAATAAATTTTAAGGGAAATTTTGTCAACATTTCATTATATAATAAATTTTGCCTAATGTAGAAATGTAGAAAATGTTTTAATTTTATTTTTGAGAAAATTTTGTCAAATTTCAATTTCTGTAGAATATTTTGAAAAAAAAAATATTTCTTTAGCAATTTTCGTTCAGAAAATTTTCATTTAAAGATTTAGTCAAAATATCATCTCTTTGGAAATCTTAGCTCATTTATTTATTTATATTTGTCAAAATTTCATTCCTATATGAAATTTTGTCGAAATTTCATTTCTATAGGAAATTTTGTCGAAATTTCATTTCTATAGGAAATCTTGTAAAAATTTTAATTCTATGGAAAATTTTGTTCAAATTCAATTTCTATAGGAAATTTGGTCATAAATTCATTTCTATAGGAAATTTGGTCAACATTTCATTTCTATAGGAAATTTTGTCAGAATTTCATTTTTATTAGAAATTTTGTCAAAATTTCATTTTTAAGGAAATTTTGTCAAAATTTATTTTTATAGGAAATTTTTTCAAAATTTCATTTGTATAGGAAATTTTTTCAAAATTTCATTTTTATAGGAAATTTTTTCAAAATTTCATTTTTATAGGAAATTTTTTCAAAATCTCATTTCTATGGGAAAATTTTGTCAAAATATAATTTCTACGGAAATTTTTGCCAAAATTTCATTTCTACGGAAATTTTGTCAAAATTTCTCTTCTATGGAAAATTTGGTCAATGGTAAATTTTTTCTATGGTAAATCTTGTCAAAATTGCATTTCTATAGGAAATTGTGTCAAAATTTCAATTCTATGCTAAGTTTTGTCAAAATTTAATTTCTTTAGCAAATTTTGTCAAAATTTCTTTTTTTTTAGCAAATTTCGTCAAAATTTCATTTCTTTATCAAATTTTGTCAAAGTTTCATTTCTATCGGAAATTTGAATTCTATAGGAAATTTTGTTAAAATTTCATTTCTATAGGAAATTTTGTGAAAATTTCATTTCTATGGGAAATTTTGTAAAAATTTCATTTCTATAGAAAATTTTGTCAAAATTTCATATATAAGCTTGACATTACTGTCAAATTTTGAGAGAAATTAAATTTCTCTAATATTTCATCCTCTTTGCTCTTTTTAACTCTCAAAATTGATTTATCTTATTTCCTCTTTTTAGAAGAGAGAAATTGTCTGGGTGTCACAAAGGCGACATCTACTGTGTACTGATAAATTCAAAACTAAGCTTTTGAACGTCCGACGTCTACATCATTTCGGTATTGAAAAGCTTTGTGTTTGTTTTAGGACTAAAAGGGAAAGCTTTCTCTTGTTTGGGCAAAGCTATCTACTAAAAAAAGTTAACAGTTAAGCTCATACAGTTTAAAGAGCATCATGTTAAGGCATGGTTTTAAAGTCACTGAAAGCAGCAAAGTTTGAAGGGTTTAATATGGCAGTTGATGCTTTTTGAGGCGCGATTTTGAAATAAAACATATTTAATCCTAACAGAAATAATTATTGCCATCAAGGAACCACGTCGGTAAAGCGAAGGATGCATAGTCATGTAAATAAAGCAAAAAGAAAGATAATTGAATTAATTCCATGAATTGAAGGGAATTTTGAACAGATTTCCTACAGACATAAAATTGTGACAAAATTTTCTAAAGCGACATTTTGAAAAATATCCTTGACAAAATTTTCACTTGAAGAAAATTTTTCACAAAATTTCCTCTTAAAGCGAAATTTTAGATAAATTTCTTTAAGGAGGGAAATTTTAACAACATTTTGCTATAGAAAATAAATTTTGACAAAATTCTCCGTATAAAAAAAATTTTGGCTGAAATTCCTATGGAAATGAACTGAAATGAATGACTAAATTTGAAATTGTGACAAACATTTGTGTATGGTAATTTTGTAACAATTTCATTTCCATAGGAAATTTAGCCACAAAAATTTCCCTTCGAATTGAAATGAAATTTGACAAAATTTGAACAGAAATAAAATATTGACGAAACTTCCACAGAAATAAAATCTTGACAAAATTTCCCATACAATAAATTGTTGACAAAATTTACCAAACAAATTTACAAAATTTACCAAACAAAATTTAAGATTTTGTTTGGCCTAATTTCCTATAGAAATGAAATTTTTAAGAATTTACGTACGTAAATTTTTAATCATTTTTTCGTGGCCTTGTATTTATTAAAAACTTAGCTTTCACTAGATTCGTAATTTTCTTTCAACCACAATTCTAAATTAAAAGTGTCAAATGCAGTTAAATTTAATCATCTAAAGAGTTTTATAATTTGTTTGCCATGTGGCCTTTCAACTCAACTATCAAAATTTCAAAGCACTTGACAAAATTGACCGAATTGCATGTAATTGGCCTACACATTTAAACAAAAATTAAAAATGTATGTAACAGAGTAAAGGTTTAATGATTTTAAGCCTTTAAAATAATTTGAGATAATCGATTGACCAACATTGTACAAGCCAATCAACCTTGGGGGCAAAACATGGAAAGTGCAATCAATTTAAGACTATCTTAATGCATATTTAATTTAAAGAATATTTCGTTAGCAAATTATTAAAACAAAAATACACTAAAGGACAGAAGTAATCATACATTATTAAAAACTTTATCAAAAAAAAACTACAACAATTTTCAAAACTTGGTGGGATTTACCGAAAACATACAAAGACATCCGCCTAAAAGTATGCTTTAAATTTTGCACTTAACAAGTTGTGCCGTAATTTAAATTACTTTCGCCTTTCAACTTTCCCTCTCTAGTGTTCTACAGACATTTTAATAATGCAAGCATTCTCATAATCCTCTTGCCGTTTAACTGATATTAGGCATGCATGCTGACTATCTATTACCTGCAACATTATTGCAAAATATGCTTCTAGCATTTCATAAAATCCGGAAACTTACCTTAATGACACAACATCGTACGTAATGGAAAGTTTCTACAGCACACCAGAAGCAAGTGAATGAACATGAGTAGCCCACATTCATATGCAGTTCTATGTGCTACTGGACATTTGCGAAATGATTTATCAATAATTAATTAAATTTAAAGTGAAATCAGTATGCAAGGAGCATGTAGAACATGCAGAGCAACTCAAGTAATTATGTCGGCATATACATACATTCATGAGGAAAATTTAAATTCCTTTTGGGTTGGCTTGAGTTATGTCACCACAATGGTCAATGGTGAATGTTGGGAGATGAAAATGGGTTTAGGTCACAATTGGATATCCTTGCTTTAAGTCTTATGAAAGGGCTATTAAATGTAGGATTAGAGTAGGAGAAGAGTAGGGTAGGAGTAAAGTAGGAGTAGAGTAGGAGTAGAGTGGGAGTAGAGTAGGAGTAGAGTGGGAGTAGAGTAGGAGTAGAGAGGGAGTAGAGTAGTAGTAGCGTAAGAGTAAAAGTAAAGAAGGAGTAGAGTAGAGTAGAGTAGGAGTAGAGTATGAGCAGAGTAGGACTAGAGTAGGAGTAGGACTAGAATGGGATTAGAGTAGGACTAGAGTAGGACTAGGGTAAGACTAGAGTAGGACTAGAGTAGAACTAGAGTAGGACTAAGTAGGACTACAGTAGGACTAGAGTAGGACTAGAGTGGGAGTAGAGTAGGAGAAGAGTAGGACTAGAATAGGACTAGAGTAGGACTAGAGGAGGACTAGAGTAGGACTGAGGTAGGACTAGAGTTTGACTGGAGAAGGACTAGAGTAGGACTAGAGTGGGACTAGAGTAGAACTAGAGTAGGACTAGAGTAGGACTAGAGTAGGACTAGAGTAGGACTAGAGTAGGACTAGAGTAGGACTAGAGTAGGACTAGAGTAGGACTAGAGTAGGACTAGAGTAGGACTAGAGTAGGACTAGAGTAGGACTAGAGTAGGACTAGAGTAGGACTAGAGTAGGACTAGAGTGGGAGTAGAGTAGGACTAGGGTAGGACTAGAGTAGGACTAGAGTAGGAGTAGAGTGGGAGTAAAGTAGGACTAGAGTTGGACTAGAGTAGGACTAGAGTATGACTGGAGTAGGACTAGAGTAGGACTAGAGTAGAACTACTCTAGACCTACTCCAGTAGGACTAGAGTGTGACTGGAGTAGGACTAGAGTGGACTGGAGTAGGACTAGAGTAGGACTAGAGTAGGACTAGAGTTTGACTGGAGTAGGACTAGAGTAGGACTAGAGTTGGACTAAAGTAGGACTAGAGTAGGACCAGAGTAGGACCAGAGTAGGACTACAGTAGAACTAGAGTAGGACTAGGGTAGGACTAGAGTAGGACTAGAGTAGGACTAGAGTAGGACTAGAGTAGGACTAGAGTAGGACTAGAGTAGGACTAGAGTAGGACTAGAGTAGGACTAGAGTAGGACTAGAGTAGAATTAGAGTAGGACTAGAGTAGGACTAGAGTAGGACTAGAGTAGGACTAGAGTAGGACTAGAGTAGGACTAGAGTAGGACTAGAGTAGGACTAGAGTAGGACTGGAGTAGGACTAGAGTAGGACTAGAGTAGGACAAGAGTAGGACTAGAGTAGGACTAGAGTAGGACTAAAGCAGGACTAGAGTAGGACTAGAGTAGGACTAGAGTAGGACTAGAGCAGGACTAGAGTAGGACTAGAGTAGGACTAGAGTAGCACTAGAGTAGAACTAGAGTAGGACTAGAGTAGGACTAGAGTAGGACTAGAGTAGGACTAGAGTAGGACAAGAGTAGGACTAGAGAAGGACTAGAGTAGGACTAGAGTAGGACTAGAGTAGGACTAGAGTAGGACTAGAGTAGCACTAGAGTAGGACTAGAGTAGGACTAGAGTAGGATTAGAGTAGGACTAGAATAGGACTAGAGTAGGACTAGGGTAGGACTAGAGTAGGACTAGGGTTGGACTAGAGTTTGACTAGAGAAGGACTAGGGTTGGACTAGATTAGGACTGGAGTAGGTCTAGAGTAGGACTAGTGTGGACTAGAGTAGGACCAGAGTAGAACTAGAGTAATACTAGAGTAGGACTTGAGTAGGACTAGAGTAGGACTAGTGTAGGACTAGAGTAGGACTAGAGTAGGACTAGAGTAGGACTAGAGTAGGACTAGAGTAGGACTAGAGTAGGACTAGAGTAGGACTAGAGTAGGACTAGAGTAGGACTAGAGTAGGACTAGAGTAGGACTAGAGTAGGACTAGAGTAGGACTAGAGTAGGACTAGAGTAGGACTAGAGTAGGACTAGAGTAGGACTAGAGTAGGACTAGAGTAGGACTACAGTAGAACTAGAGTAGAACTAGGGTAGGACTAGAGAAGGACTAGAGTAGGACTAGAGTAGGACTGGAGTAAGACTAGTGAAGAACTAGAGAAGGACTAGAGTAGGACTAGAGTAGGACTAGAGTAGGACTAGAGAAGGTTTAGAGTAGGATTAGAGTAGGACCAGAGTAGGACTAGAGTAGGACTACAGTAGGACTAGAGTAGGGCTAGAGTAGGAGTAGAGTTGGAGTAGAATAGGAAAAGAGTAGGAGTAGAGAGTGGGACTAGAGTAGGACTAGAGTAGGACAAGAGTAGGACTAGAGTAGGACTGGAGTAGGACTAGAGTAGGACAAGGTGCACTATGATTGTGTCTTCCTTGTTCAGGCCCTTTTTTGGGGAAAACAATGCTTTGCCAGGGTAAAAATCATCTAACCTAGGGAAAGATAAAAATTTTCTTGTAAAAGTGAAACCTCTCAGAACAATGGAGACCCTTTGTCTGTGAATAGGGACTTTATCTAAGGGAAGGGACCCTTTTCCAAGATAAAGTGGAGTTTCTCCAGGCGAAAGACAAAACTCTCGCATAAAGAAAGAACAATATTTCAAATGCAGGAAGATTCCGGTTGAAAAATCCCTTTTTTGTCAATAGAAGTTATGCTTCGAAGAAAGAGTCCCTTTACTTGCAAGGCAATATTCTGCACCAAGAAGAGGGCGCTCCTTAACCTAGAAAGGAAGCCCTTTTCTGGCAAAAAGGTCCTTTTCTCAGAAGAAAACCAACCTGAGCTACATTTTGCTGTGTACTGGATAGAGCATCCGTGCTTAATTGTTTTTCTTTTTATGGTTTCTCTATATTTTCCTTACAATCTAATACATGGCAGAGAATTTTGTTCACTCTCAGCCTAATGCATTCATTCCCTAATAAATTCTGGCATAAAGTTCTATAAATTTATAAAAGTGTCCGGTTAAGCACAGGCACACATTTGTTTAGTTTCACTTAATACTCGTGTGGAAGATGTGTTGTATGGAAAGTTTGGTCATTTTGCACCTGGGCATGAGTGGGACTTGCAGCTGTGACACCAAGGCAGAGGTAATTTGTACCTGACTTAAAAGGACCATGGCAAACCAATGATTAAGGATGAATGAAAAGGTCACAAGAAAACTCTAATGGGTATATAAACAGCTCAGAATATAAATTAAAAATATATTAACTAGAAGTGACAGGAGTTTGTTAAAAAAAAATACTTGAAATTGAGAGCTTTATGGTTTTTTAATATTTGTAGTAATAAATCTTCATATCTTCCTACTTCCTAACTTTAATCTCAAAAACTGCCTTAAACTGAAGTATTTTGGGACATTTTCCAATTTTCCAATTATTCTCTTATTCTTCCTAAAAAAAACTTAAATTTCCACATCAGGTTACTCCAAAAACCTCATTTTTCTTCCTGTTCCCCCTTTGCCATGGCTGTTCTGCCTTATGTGAGTGTGTAAATGTTGGTCACTAAATATTTGGCCGACAATATTAAAACCACGTTAGTATGCATGGTGGCAAAGTGTGCTTGTGGCAATTTCGTCTCGTTTTCGGGGTATTTTGTGTCTACTAAAGACTGCGTATGTTTGGCTAGAGATTGTTTTGTTTGGGATTTTCCTAGTATCAGTTTGTGAGTGTGTGTGTGCGTGTGTACCATTATGAGAGTGCAGGCGAATGTGTGCCATCACCGCTGATGGATGAATGATGTTGGCTTTTGCTGCTAATTTGCCACATAAATGCAGCGCTGGGTAGCTTTGGTAACACTGTTTTTGTGTTTTCGCGTCTAGTATGCTAGGAACCCTAGATACAGTGAAAGAAATTATGATCTCTTTGTGGTTGGGGAACTAAAGGATCGGTTTGTTACAAAAAGAAAACACTTTTGAGAAAACACCGCTGAGGCCTTTGTATGACCCATTGTGATTTCCCAATTTTCTTTCAGTCGAAGGTTTTGCACCGAATTGTTTGAGATTCCCAAAAGAGGTGGATCCAAGCCTCACACTGGTACCCAGCACAGAGCCAATGAATGACATTTTTGCAACCGCAGTAGACCATTTCCATAGCGGTCCACCATATTGGATCTATGGCATATACCAGATGTTGTTTTAGCCATATTTTCATGTGGAGGTGGCAATCCTCGTCAAGCACCTGTAGGTGAACATGCTCCTTCCGGACCGATCGCCGGTGAAGCAGCCGATTGGCTATTTAAAGGCGCCAATAACTCACCTTGTCATATCGAGCATCATAGGCACTCAGTATTTGTGCAAAAGTCGGTGCCGCCCGGCATCTCACTGAGACACTTCGCTCGATACCGCTGATTGTCCGTGACTGGCGTTGCAGCTATTCCGTAGGGAGCATTCCACTAATCGCAACCTTCGCACGCGCCCGGCAGTATGCAGCTAGGCTTCTCGTGACAGCCATGAACACCACACAGATCGGACCTCAATGTTTCAGCCTGTGTGGTGCTGCACGGGATAGCTGTGCCTACACCCACAGCCAAAATCATTTTGTCTGCACCACCAGTGCACAGAAAGCAGCCTGGATTGGAGAGTGTCCTAGAAAGAGTCCTTTTCGGATCATAGATATATCTTCTTTGGTCTGATGTTGTCTCCGGTCAACAACCCTCCGTACAGGAACTCTAGAAAAACTTATTAGAACCGCTGTGGGAAAAGCGTTGAATCATAGCTTCGGACCATAAGCACCTGGACTGCTGGCAGGAGCCATGTTAAATCCTATGACATATCTGGGTAAGAGATCGCAATTTGTTTGGTGGAACGGGGACTTGTGGAGACTTGAACAGACTATGAAGAGACTCTATAATAAGGCAAACAAGCTGCATGCGGACTGGTACCTGAACAGGGAGTCCTTCACCGGGTACTAGAGCGAGGTGAAATCGTCCAAGAGGGCCTCATGGGTCTGTCTTTGCGAGTCGATAGTGGGAGAGAATAAGTCCTCCAGGTTCCGCAGTTTGCTCTGCAAGAGTCCGAAAATTCTTCGTAGCATTCTAAGAGATGACGGAATCTGGACGGAGTCTAGCTCTGAAACGCTCGAGCTACTGGTTGCTAAGCACTTCCCTGGGAACTCGAACGTGACCTGTAGGTCATTTAACCCGAATGGTATCGATGTCCCTTTGACACAACATTGCGTCGAGGCACTCTCCGTGGTTGAGGTTATGACAACGGAGTGGATGATGGTCTGGGCTGTGAATTCGTTTGAACCCTACTAGACATCGGGATCGGTCAACAAGTCAACGTACTGTCTGCTATGCTATAGAAGCAGGTTCAGTGGTCTGGCGACTCCTTGAGATGATTTTCAGGAGTTACGTTTTGCTGGGCTATGTACTGACTGTATGGCGGGAGGTTAGAGTGATTTTTATCTCGAAAGCGGTAAAATCGAGCCATCCTTTACCCAAAGACTTCAGGCCAGTAAGCCTCTTATCTTATCATTTTGAAAACTTTGGAGAGGCTAAATGACATATGTATTAGGGACCGTCTCGACCCTTCACTGGTATGTAGCTATCAGCACGCGTATACTAAGGGTCGGTGGTTTGATTGTGCCCTTCATGAAGTGGTTGGCTACATCGAGGGTAATTTGGGTGTGGCCAACTTCACTTTGGCAGCCTTCTTGAACATAGAAAAGGCTTTTAATACATGAAGGACATGGATGTCTCCCCCAATTCAGGTAAATTGGGCAGATACGATGCTGAATGGCCGGATTATCAAAGCAGGTAGAGGGCTCGATAAGGAGGAGTTTTATCCATGGCTGCTGAGTCGATCGGAGTCGGACCATTGAATGGGAGTAGGAATTCGGCTTAATACTCTGACTTTGACTTAGACTCCGAGGCGGGGTCGGAGTCGAGGGTCATCCTTTGCAGCCTTGGTTTTATCTCCTCTATTGTGGCTTTTGGTGACCATTGAATGGGAGTAGGAGTTCGGCTTAATACCCTGACTTTGACTTAGACTCCGAGGCGGGGTAGGAGTCGAGGGTCATCCTCTGCAGCCTTGGTTTTATCTCCTCTATTGTGGCTTTTGGTGACCAATGGGATTCTAAGGTCTATCAAGAGGACGATGTTGCCCACGCGGACGATGTCGTCATTGGGGTGGGTGGCAGTTTCCCCTCTACAATTCCGAACCTCGTTTAGGGAGCTTTGAGGAAGCTGCCTGGTTGGGCGAGGGTCAACGGGCTTGGCTTAAATTGCAGAATGACTGAACTGGTCCTTCACTTTAAAGGCGATATGCATCTCAAACAAAATTGTCTTTCTTTTCAGTTTGATTATAAGCTTGACACCATTTGCCAAAAAATCCTTATCTTGATACAAATCTTAACATTTTTGGAGTGTATGCCTATATCTATCTCAGTGTGTGTATTGTGGCACCTTGTTAACAGTCTACATTTATACACCCAGCATCCTGCTGGCAATTACGTCAGCAAATGAAATCAAGTGTTTTAATGCTTGTTCCGAACACATTTCGGCATGCATTCAAAGCAGCTTTAAAGCGGAGATTATTTGCCCAAATCACTGGATAAGTATTATGACCAAAACACATAGCAATCATCCTTCGTTCCAGGTGGTAATGAGTACAGCTGAGTGTGTGCGAAATTGGTTAAAGTCGACTCTATTCATTGATGTGGTTGGACAATAAAAATTCCTGTCGTTTTGTGGGCGAAAGCAAGCGCCTTTATTTATGTTGCCATTGGCAAGCTGTTGTTGTTGGGTCGTTCGCTTCATTAACATTCCTGGCATTTCTGGTGCACCATAAAAGTTAAAAAATATGGCAATGTTGATAAATACAAAATTGTGCAATCGGCATGGGTCGTTCACACTCACTCATTAATTCATAGACTCGGCAAGACAGCGACACAAACAAACAGAGATGGTTAACATAACATGCCTTGCCCCGTCTGTGTATTATGGCAACTGCTTTTAATAGGAGTTTGCAGCAATTTGTAAATGTCACTTTAATTTTCATTGTTTGGTGTTGAAATTTTTGGGGTTTTCTAATTGCTGAGAGCATGACACTTCTATGTCACTGTTCTCCTTAAGCATTCAGTGTTACTGGTTTGATTTTTAATTGACATTAATTTCTTGGTTACTCTAAAAGCAGAAATGGTGCTTTGCTAATTTAAGTGTCTTTAGTTGGCTTTTGCAGTCTTTGATTGGTGACTTGTTTAAACGTCTATACGAATTGTGTGGAAGAAAGTCATGAATATTTGCTTGGCTGTGTGAAAAGGATAATAAAAAATCTTTAAAAAAGGAACTGTGATGAAGTTGTCATTGCCTTATATCCATAAGCGAAAGTGCCACAGGACTTCTTTTTCAAATTTACTACAAATTTCCAATGACTTTCTAATCTTCAAGCAGAAGTCTAGTTAAGGAAATACAAGCATTTTAAGTAAATGAAAAGAAATTATCATATAAACATAAACATTTTAAGAAAATTTTGTTGCGTAACCTGATTTGGTGATACGAGGATTTTAAGTTCTCGATTTGTCCAGCAAGAAAAAAAATCAGATACAAGTCATCAACTACTGCGGCTTTCGGTTATTGTTTACGATATCGTGGAGCTATCGATACATTTCTTCCAAAGACCGCCACTTCTTGGTCGCCAATATGACCTCTAATGCCTATTATGTCACCCTGTTACGCAAAGAAAATTTCATTTGAGCTGCGTACCTGCAAGTGAAATTTTCGGTAACAAATGTCAATGCATTTCTTATGGTAAATAAAATTTCGCCAGAGGTGCATACCTCTAATGCCTATTATGTCACCCTGTTACGCAAAGAAAATTTCATTTGAGCTGCGTACCTGCAAGCGAAATTTTCGGTAACGAATGTCAATGCATTTCTTATGGTAAATAAAATTTCGCCAGAGGTGCATAATGCTCTTAAAGAGGGAAATCCATGCTGAAAGTCAGGATTTACACAGTATGGTTATGTCAAGTGATCAGCTAACTTAAATTTTTTTTTTTAATTTTTGAGGATGTCAACTTGTTCTCCTTTTACTTTCATTCTTTGTTTCATTTTCAATCCTAAATCTCCTATTTATGTCACATTAATTCGGCAGATTTTGACATCCTTAATGTTCATGGGACCTTTCCACTTTCTGTTGTTTGCGAGTGACCTAACCTTATTTTATTCAGCGATGGCTGAAAGTAGAGCGCTTTTATTTGACATATAATTGGAGATTAGCTAGAACGGCTTCAGATACACTAACCTCACAATGCGGATCGCGCACTTCAAGACTATTAGTGACCTTACCTTCCTGGTTGTTACAACCCTGATGGACGTTCACACTCGGCATTCCGTGTCCGTCCATATTTCCACCTGCAGGACCATTTTATGGTCAGCCAGTCGCAGACAGATGTCAGTCCCTGGGTTTTCAGTGTAAACCTCCAGATTGACATGTCCTCTAGCTTTGTTCCATCTTCCAGATGACAATACCAGATTTCTTTCAATCCAGGATTGTGATCAGTGCCTCGATCTCAAATGTCATCTCAAGTACCCAACCTCTTCCATTCTTTCCAGGTTTCCTGTCGTCGCCTCGATTATATCACCATAGTGTGACCAGCTCCTATCCTTTATCCATTCTTTTATGGCCTTAAGTCTCATAGCCCCAGTGGCTGCCTCACACTTAAACTGTATGTCTATGGGTCGGAGATCTAGAATGGTCTCCAGTGCACAAGTGAGGGTGATCCTCATCGCTTCGCCTATGCCAAGATAACATATTTTCTGTACCTGTTGTATTATCCTTATGTTGCACTTTTTCTCCATTGCAGTCTAACAAACTGCTGAGGCATAAGTAGGTATTGGTCTAATCACGCTTCTGTAGAACCAGATGACTATCCTCTGATACATGGTGTCAAACATCTGTAAGCCATTTGAGAACGCTTCCTAATGTGACACTTCCAGTTCAGTTGCCTGTCCAAGATCACTCCCAAGTATTTGACTTTGTCGAACATTGAAATCGTTCTGTTATGAAAACGTGGTGCGTCAAGTTTTTCTACCTTAGTTGTCCTCCTGAACAGGAAAATTTCTGTCTTCTCTGGTTCATCATTGAGACCCCTAAGGGAATATAAAGAAGCTCTCTATAAATGGAGACTCCAGACAGTATCCTACAGTAAGAAACAAAATTGATACATTTTTAAAAAAATTTTTAAAAAAAACTTAGAATGAACTTTAATCAAATATATAATTGCCATTTTGTTCGATAACCTTTTGCCATCTTCCTGGCAAATTTAGTATTCCACGCTCATAGAACTTCTGGCCTTTATCTGCAAAAAACTGAACCAAGTGCGATTTTATAGCCTCATCATTGCCGAAAGTTTTACCATTTAAGGAGTTCTGCAAAGATCGAAATAAATGGTAGTCTGATGGTGCAAGGTCAGGGCTATATGGTGGAGGCATCAAAAGTTCCCAGCCAAGCTCACTCAGTTTTTGGCGAGTGACCAAAAATGTGTGCGGTCTAGCGTTGTCCTGGTGGAATATGACACCTTTACGATTGACCAATTCTGGTCGCTTCTCCTTGATGGCTGTATTCAATTTGTCCAATTGTTGACAGTAAACATCTGAATTAATCGTTTGGTTCCTTGGAAGCAGGTCAAAATATACCACACCCTTCCAATCCCACCAAACAGACAGCATAACCTTCTTTTGGTGGATATCAGCCTTTGAAGTGCTTTGAGCTGGTTCACCATGCTTGGACCATGATCGTTTTCTACTAACGTTGTTGTAAACAATCCATTTTTCATCTCCAGTTATGATTCGTTTTAAAAACGGATCGAATCATACCACAAGCGTTGATTTGGTTTGTTAAATGAATTTCTTTCAATACATGTGGTACCCATATTAAAATTGACGCCAAACAAACAAATGTAAATAAAATTTCGCGCACTTTTTTTCTAAAGCAAGCTAAAAGTAACAGCTGATAACTGACAGAAGAAAGAATGTAATTACAGAGTCACAAGCCGTTGAAAAAATTTGTCAACGCCGACTATTTTACTCCTATATTACCGACAATTACTTTTTGGGCAACCCAATATTTTATAATAATGTTTTATTTGTTACGAAAAATCTATGGAGAAGTTTCATAGGCTTGCTAAGAGATATTTACAAACATTTTTCATCGTGCATAAATTTATCAGTTCGTACATACAAGGATACAATCCAGACAGAAAAAAATCACCCGCCATTTTTGCTACCGCTTAACGCTCTATTTTTTCACGATTCCTATTTTTTCACTAAAAACCGTTTATAGGTCACTGGATAAGCAAAATCGATCCTTTGCTGACTTTACAGCTCTTAATTGGTTATTACAACCTTTAATTGTACACTTTCTTAGAAGTCGCATCAGATTGAGTAGAAGAAAATCTCCTTTTTGCACTTTACAGAGCAATTAAATGTTCCACAAAAGAAGCCAAATGCAGTATTTGCCGGCAAGGTGGAAAAAGAGAACAAGACCACACTGTGGAAATTGTCCATAGTTAAGTTGTTAAACCACAAACTAATTTTTTTAAGGACCATAAGAGTTTTGTGGATAATTTTCGGACAAACGAAATTGTGCGACCATTTTAAGCAAAAGATATCATTTGCACAAATTATCCAAGATTTACAGGAGTTTTAGGCGTAGGAATTTCTGAAGGCTAGGTATTGTTAATCCCGGTCAGGTGGAAGTGGCCGAAACCAATTACACCACCAACCTTCCAGGTGCTTTAAAAACGAAGATAGCGGTTGCTATCATCATCTTTCCTAGACCCAGGGGATACAAGCATTTTAAGTTTACAAACTACTCAAAGGTTTTATGTGTTAGGGGGTTGCACTATGATCGCTTTTCGCGACATTTTTTCGTGATTACTTTTAGAGATAGAAGATTAAGAAACAAAAACATTTGCCGATTTCATTCAGCAGGACGCTCCTCCATAACTTAGGCACAAATTTAATAAAAGTTGTATGTTATCATTGTAATTTTGGTAGTGTTTCAAAAAAGTAATCGTAAAAAAACATGTTGTTTTTAACTGTGAAAAACGAACATAGTACCAGCCACTATTAAAAAAAGTACACCATTTTCTAAATGCCTTCAGAGCCTAGTTATGCATTAAAGCCCCTATAAAAATGGCGTTTTAGTATTTCTAAATAGCACTTTCAAAAGTAATGTAAGCCCTCAAATGTTCCTAAAGACCATCCTTAACTAAAATGACTATTTCTATGGCTTTATTTTTTGATTCCCAAAATCTATTTGGTGTAATCTAAAACAAATCCTGTTAAAAGCCAATAAATATTCCCTTTTGATGCTCAACTCACAGATTTATGGTTATTAAATTTGCCAATAAATTTAAATTCAAAATCATATCAAATCGATAACACAATTGTTGTCGTTGATGAAATATGAAGAACTCATCTTGTGGGCAACTGATGTTGGCATTTGTTGATTTTATGGATTCCATGGAATATTTTATAAGCCACTACTATGATGACACTTGACCACCATTTTATTATAGGCTTCGTGGTTGTTGGCATGGTAAGACATTGTGAGGGGTGAGATGTTGATAGTGGTATTTTGGTCTGGTCAGTATATCGGTAGGCTATTGGTCCCAAAATGACAACGGCACGGATGTCAATGCTGGCTAAGCTAAGGGTGGTCCCAATGGTGGTGATGGTTGACATAAATCAGATGAAATTTGTACTCGCTAACACAAATAAATAATATGTTCCATAAACAGACACACACACACACACACACTCACATACATAAAAACAATAGTAATAATAACAAGAATAACACAGCTATGCGATTGACTATAAAAATGCGTAGTTGAAGTCAAAATTCGTTTGGTTGAAAGCATAAAATGGAAGAATGGCTCCAGAGAATAACTGAAATTATGCTGACATTCAATGATTGCTAGCTGCAGCTTTGCTACATGCGAAACCCTGTATTCATGGCCTCATAACCAATTTGGTGTTTGGCATAGTGCTTTGGGTTAAGATATAATAGTCACCATACAATATGGAGAGACACCATACATGTGGTCCGTCTCGAAGTAATGCGAATGAAGTTTCGAGGAAAATATTACCCGAGGTGATGCAGAGTTTGTTTTTTTGTAGGCTTCGTCGATACCTATGACTCCGGCATACGATATGCCTAATATATTCAATATTTATGATATATAGCCGATAGTTTCGATATATGTATGATATTATGGAGACATACCCTATAGTTTAACATATTGCTGATATTTTCAATGTATTCCTGCTATTTTCTATAAATTACCAATATATCGATATATTCCCGATGTTTTCGATAAATTCATGACGTTTTCGATCCATTCACGACATTTTCGGATTATTACCGATATTTCAAGTCCCGTTATATTTTCAATATATATACGACATTTTCGATAAATTTTCGATATGTTTTAAATAGTTTCGATATATTTCCGATATTTTTATGACATACCCAAAGTTTTCTATAAAGTGCTGATACTATTGATAAATTCCTGATGTGTTTCCATCATTCTCGATATATTCCCGATGCGTTCGATTTCCTTTATAAATTTCCTATATTTTTGATAAATTCCTGATATTTTCAATATATAGTCTATAAATTCCTGATATTTTCAATACATTGTCGATATTTCCGATATATTCACTATATTTTCCATATATTCCCGATGTTTTTGATACACTCGGGATATATTCGATTCATTTCCTATAATTTTAAAAATTTCCCGATATTTCTCCATTAGATTTTTGATTTATTTCAAATATTTTCATTAAATTCCTTACATTTTCGATAAACTCCTGGCAGCTTCTGTATATTCCCTATATTGTCAATATAGTTTTTGATATATTCCCGAAATTTTCGATATATTCCTGATGTTTTTAGTATGTACCTGATATTTTTCGATATGTTTGTTATATTGCTGATATATTTTCGGTATACTGCCGCCATATTCGATACATTACCGATATATTTTCCATAAAATCTCGATATTTTTAATATATATTCCGATAACTTATACGAATTCCTGATATTTTATATAAATATTACCAACATTTTCTCTATATTTCGATATATTACCTAAATTTTTTTGCCGAAATATTCACAACATGTTCTATTTATTCCTGCTATCTTTGAGATATACCTAATATTCTCTATATTTTAAATATATTTTCGATATATTCCCGATATCTTCGATTTAAACTCCATATTTTTGATATTTTTCAGTATTTTTTTATTTTCACTTTATTGGTGGTATTTTCGATATATTCGCGATATTTTGAAACATTGCAGATACTTTCGATAATTTGATTATATGTGATTAATTTCCGATATTTTAGCTACTTACTTTACTTTAGTTGGCTATGACAAAACATTTGAGTTCACAATATTTTCGTTAAATTCCTGATATTTAAAATATTTTCCCCCATATATTTTTGATATATTCACGATATTTTCGCTTTATTGCCGATATTCTATATTCCCGATATTTATCTTGATATTTTTTCCCAATATTTTCGATAAGTTCTAGTGTTTTTCAAAATTTTCTAGATTTTTCTCGATATATTCCTCTATTTTCTATATATTTACGATATTTTCTATATATTCCCCATGTTTTCGATATATTATCGATCTTTTCGATATATTTCTGATATTTTCTTTATATTCTCGATATATTTCCAATACATTATGCGATGTTTTTGATTGTTTTTCAAATTTTGTTTCGTTTGCGCTTTTAGTTTGGTCACAAATTTTATATTTGCGATAAATTCCCACCATTTTCGATTAATTCCTTATATTTTCCTATTATTCCCATTTTTTTGTTATATTCCCAAAATTTTTCGTTAATCTCTCGTAAGTTTCGATACACTCCAGATTTTTTCGATATATTCCTTATATTTTCGTTATATTCCCGATGTTTTCGATATATTCCCGATCTTTTCGTTATATTCCCGATATTTTCGTTAGGTTTTCAATAAATTTCCAATACTTTTTCCAATGTTTTTGATTGTTCTCCTAATTTTCGATATATTTCCTATATATTAGGGTATGTTTTCGATATTATAGGTATATTTACTGTATTTTCGCAATATTCCCCATATATTTTTGACCTTTTTCCGATAGTTTCAAAATATTTACGATGTTTTCGATAAATTCCTGGTATTTTTCATATCTATTCCCCATAATTTCTATATATTGCCGTTATTTTCAACATATTCCTGTTATGCAAATTTAGCCATAAATATTCCATTAGAGAAGAGAGGCAATTTTCTCATATATCAATGAATGCTTTCCAATTCAATAGCCTGTGTGTCTATCTAGAAACGAATTTTTCGAGTCATTCATTCGTCAAAAATAAATACTAAAAACCGTCTATATAGACGAATATAGATCGCAAAAAGAAGCCAAGACGAACGAAAAGCAACCATTCGACATCGACAAACAGGCTACAAGTTTATGCTCGAAGATAAGGAACCCCCCATTTAATAGCCGTGGCCGAACGGCGTGCAGCATTGCGACACATCTTTGGGAAGAGTTTTTACATGAGAAAGTTCCTCACGATAATTTTGATTTATTCCTGATATGTTCTATAATTTCCCGATATTTTCGATTAATTCATTATATTTTCCATACAAATTCTCCACAATTTCGAAAATTTCGATATATTTATGATATTTTCGATATATTTCAGGTATTTTCGATAAATTTCCGATATTTTCGATAAATTCCTTGTATTTTCCTCTCAACATATTCCTGTTATATCTTCGATATATTATCAATATTTTCGATGTAGTGCAGATGTTATTGTTATATATATATATTCACGTTATTTTCGATTTAAAGCCGATACTTTCGAAATTTTTAATAAATACTTAATATTTCCGATATATATCCGATATATATCCGATTAATTCCATTTGTTTTGTATATATTGAAGATATTGACAAAATATTTCCGATTTTTAGATATTTTACGATATTTTCGATAATTTCCCATATTTTCGATAAATTCCCAATATTTTCGATTTATTGCCGATAATTTCTATATATATCCGAAACATTCGATACATTTCCGCATATATATATCTTGAATAAATGCTCAATATTTTCAATATTTTTCCCAATATTTTCGACACATTTCTAATATTTTCTCTTTATTCCCGATATTTTTGATACATTTCCAATGTTTTCTCTTTATTCCCGATATTTTCGATACATTTTCAATATTTTCTCTTTATTCCCAATATTTTCGATGCATAACTAATATATCCTATACATTCCCAATATTTTAAATATATTACCGATATATTCAATATATATCTGAAATTTCGATAGATTTCCGATATTTTCGATAGTTTCCCCATACTTTCCATATATTCCCTATATTTTCGTGATATTCTCAATATTATAGATATATATCCGAAATTATCGATACATTTCTAATATTTTCGATGTATTCCTGGTATTTTCCATACATTTCCGATATTTTCGATAATTTTCTAATACGACCGACCTATAATTTATGCATATTTTTTTTTACATTTTTTTAAAAAACTGTATTTTCTCATCTCCTTGTTTAGTTTCACCACACTATCTCTTCGCCCCAACTGCTGATAGTTGTTGTGTGTATACATTTCCTATGGCCACAATCAAAGTGCGTCTTTATGGCTGTATTGGTGTTATAAATAACCTATACAGACGCACAAACAAACACACACACCCACAAATAACTACGAGCTCATATAAACTGACTGAATGACATTATAACCATTTGTCGCCTAGGGGTTAAAGAAATATTAAGTCCAAATAAAATCAAATACAAATGCCATAACTTTGCTTGGCTTTGGTTTATTTGATTCGATGACACTTTAATTCTGTTATCCTATTGCCTTAGAGGAGAATATATGGCCAAGGGGGGTGTGAGTAGAACAAAGAATTGGAATAAATCAAATTCTGTGTTAAAGTTTAGTAAAAATTTTCTTGCATGGGGTTAAAAGTGTAATCAAGAGGTTATCGAGAATATAAAAATATAACTGAAGTATATATCACAGCTCTTTATTTGTGGTAGAGACTCTTTGGTCGCAGATGCATTGAAATTCCCAGTTTGATGTACTTACTGTACTCAGCGGTGATGCGACCACTGGATTCCATGTCTAGTGGTCTGTGAGGCAGTTTATATCGCATGGGAGACACCTGGATATGATGAATAGAGTAAAAGTTGCAAAATTGCTCATGACCATTCCATTAAGAAATAGGGGCAAACTTCTCACATATCATTGATTGCTGTCCGATTGAAGTTTAAGCTCAATGATAAGAGGTCTTCTCTTTATAGCCGAATCTGAAAGGCGTGCCGCAGTGCGACACCTCTTTGGGGAGAAGTTTTTACATGACATAGTATCTCACTAATGTCGCCAGCATTGGGAGGAGATAACAATCGCTGAAAAAAAATTGTTCTGATGTTCTCGCTAGGAATAGGGTGAATAGGTTGGTTTTATGATTTATAAGTGACGCTATTGGGGGTTACTGGGACCAAGTCTTTGGAGGTACTGTTGGGGCCATTTCCTTAGAAACACTCGGATCTAAGAAAGAAAGGCGGTTGAGAATTCATAATAGGCTACACAATGGGCTCGGTGGATACCTAGACATTTAATGTACCGAATCGCAAGTACCAGCTCCGCATCCACTTAGGGCTTTAATTCGAAAAGTCGATATCGCTCAAATGAATGAATTAGATTCATTCCCGCTGTAAGTAAAGACTCGCATCTTCCTCGGCAATCATTTTAATCTATCATGAACCAGCGCGACCGAGCAACCATTTTTGCCATGGCCTGACCAAGTTCGGGCACAAATTTTTCTGAAAGAGTTTTAAGTTCATGATCAATTTTAAGTCAAAGGCTGACAGCTCCTTGAACTCGCAGATCCTGCAACGAACTGTCTTCGGGCAACACGAGACCCAAATCCCACCTCTCGTACTCTGTGGTTGCATCAGTGATACGAGAACACCGCATCCTGCATACACGTAAAATGTTGGTCAACAAAATGTTAATTAAAACTTTCTGCTCCAAATCATTGAACATTATTCACTGATAGGCATTGAGGAACTTTAATTGATCCCCTATTATTTTCATTATTTTATTATGCTCGTGTGTAGTTGGGCTAAAATTTCAAATTTATTTAGCTGACTAACAGGTGAAAACCAGGGATAAGTGTGAGTTAAAACCATACTCCGTACAGAACGGTGGTATTTGTTATATGTTGAAATTGTTTAAACGTATCGAAAGTGCACAGTGGGTAAAGAGGGTTCAAAATTGCAACATTTCCCAAAATTGTAAATAAAATTAAATTTTTAAAACACATCTTTTTATACCCACCATAGAAGGATGGAGTATATTTGTTTTGTCGTTCCCCTCAAAATATCCATTTCCAACCCTGTAAAGTATATATTTATGCATCGTCGTAAAAATCTAAGATGATCTAGCCATGTCCGTCTGTCTGTTGAAATCACGCTACAGTCTTTAAAAATAGAGATGTTGAGATTAAACTTTGCACAGAATCTTTTTTTTTTTTTGTCCATAGGCAGGTTTATTTCGAAGATGGGCTATATCGGACTATATCTTAATATGACCCTCATATATATCGATCCCCCGATTTAAGGTCTTAGGCCCATAAAACCCACATTTATTATCCGATTTTGCCGAAATATGGGACAGTGAGTTGTGTTAGGCCCTTTGACATCCATCTTTAATTTGCCCCATATCGGTCCAGATTTGGGCGTAGCTGCCACATATTGGGTTGCCCAAAAGTAATTGCGGATTTTTCATATAGTCGGGGTTGACAAATTTTTTCACAGCTGGTGACTCAGTAATTGCATTCTTTCTTCTGTCAGTTATCAGCTGTAACTTTTAGCTTGCTTTAGAAAAAAAGTGTAAAAAAAGTATATTTGATTAAAGTTCATTCTAAGTTTTATTAAAAATGCATTTACTTTCTTTTAAAAAATCCGCAATTACTTTTTGGGCAACCCTATAGAATAATCCCTCGATTCAAGGTCTTGGGCCCATAAATGGCGCATTTGTTATCCGATGTCGCCGAAATTTGGAACAATGTTTTGTGTTAGGCTCTTCGACATATTTTATCAATTTGGTTCAGATCGGTCAAGATTTTTTTTATAGCTGCGATATATACCGGTCTGCCGATTTAAGTTCTTGGGCCCATAAAAGGCTCATTTATTGTCCGATTACGCTGAAATTTAGGACAGTGAGTTATGTTAGGCCCTTTGACATCCTTCTTCAATTTGGCTCAGATCGGTCCAGATTTGGATATAGCTATCATATAGACCACCATAGCGCAGAGGTTAGCATGTCCGCTATGACGATGAATGCCTGGGTTCGAATCCTGGCGAGACCATCAGAAAAAATTTTCAGCGGTGGTTTTCCCCTCCTAATGCTGGCAACATTTGTGAAGTACTATGCCATGTAAAACTTCTCTCCAAAGAGGTATAGCACTGTGGCACGCCGTTCGGACTCGTCTCATGTAAACCGATCTGCCGATTGGACTTCTTGAGCCCTTACAAGCCGCAATTTCTGTCCAGTTTGGCTGAAGTTTAGCATATAGTGTTATGTTATGACTTCCAACAACTGTGCCAAATACGGTTAAAATCGGCCTATAACCTGATATAGTTTCCATGTAAACCGGTCTCTCGATGTCATATTCATACTCTACTCTCGAATAGCTTTCATTGGAGTCTCATATGGTTCCGATCGGTGCACTTTATAATTTGGTCGGTTTTGGTTTTGAACGGATCCCTAGATACTTGGATCCAATTTTAAATATCATATTCATACTCTACTTTCGAGTGGGCCTATATTCTTCCGATTGGTCCACTTTTTTTATTTTGGGCGGGCCCTTATTACATGAAACCAATTTTTGACACCATATTCGTGTTGTACTCCCGAAAACCTTTCACTTGAGTTCCATATTGTCCCGATCAGTTTACTTTAATTTTTGGTTGTATATTTGGGGTGGTTTTGGGCTTTGAACGGCTCGCTACGTACTTGGATCCAATTTATAAAACCATATTCGTATTTAACTCTCAAATACCTTTCATTTGAGTCTCATATTGCCCCAATCGATTAATATCTCCTGCTGGGGGGTTTTGGGGGAGGCCCCTCAGACACCAAGGAATAAAGTTTTATGTCCGATTTGTAATCTACTTTTAAATACCTTTCATTTGAACTCCATATTTCCCAATATCGTAAAAGTGTCCTGTTGGGTGATGTTTTTGGGAGTGGGGGACACGCCCGACACTTGGTGTGACATTTTTAATGCCAAGTTCGTACTCTACTCTTAAAATCCTTTTATTTGATACCCATATTGTCCCAATAGGTGAACATGCCCGTTCGAGTGGGTTTTGGGATAGGGCGTCCCCCCGGAGTTCTTTGACCCGTCAATTTTATAACAACTTCGTTAAATTGGTGCACCCATCTTCGAGATCTGCCGTTTTTGAAAATTGGGGTAAGGGGGAGGGTCCAACCCCACCCAAAAAATTTAATGAAATTCCTTTTTATACCCTCCACCATAGGATGGGGGTATACTAATTTCGTCATTCTGTTTGTAACTCCTCGAAATATTCATCTAAGACCCCATATATTCTAGATCGTCATGACATTTTAAGTCGATCTAGCCTTGTCCGTCCGACTGTCCGTCCGTCCGACTGTCCGTCCGTCCGACTGCCCGTCCGTCCGACTGCCCGTCCGTCCGACTGTCCGTCCGTCCGACAGTCCGTCCGTCCGACAGTCCGTCCGTCCGACTGTCCGTCCGTCCGACTGTCCGTCCGTCCGACTGTCCGTCCGTCCGACTGTCCGTCCGTCCGACTGTCCGTCCGTCCGTCTGGCTGTCGAAGGAATAAAGCTAGCCGCTTAAGATTTTGCTCAAATAATTTTTATTAGAGTGGGTCGGTGGAGGCCACCGTAGCGCATAGGTTAGCATGTCCGCCTATGACGCTGAACGCCTGGGTTCGAATTCTGGCAAGACCATCATAAACAATTTTCAGCGGTGGTTTTCCCCTCCTAATGCTGGCGACATTTGTGAGGTACTATGCCATGTAAAACTTCTCTCCAAAGTGGTGTCGCACTGTGGCTCGCCGTTCGGACTCGGCTATAAAAAGGAGGCCTCATATCATTGAGCTTAAACTTGAATCGGACTGCACTCATTGATATGTGAGAAGTTTGCCCCTGTTCCTTAGTGGAATGTTCATGGGCAAAATTTGCAATTCGCAGTGTAGGTCGGTTGGGATTGTAAATGGGCAATATCGGTCTGTTTTTAATATAGCTGCCACATAAACCGATCTTGGATCTTGACTTCTGGAGCCACTAGTGGGCGCAATTCTTATCCGATTTGGCTGAAATTTTGCGTGAGGTGTTTCATTCTGACTTCCAACAACTGTGCTGAGTATGGTTTAAATCGGTCTATAACCTGTTATAGCTGTCATATAAACCGGTCTGGGGTCTTGACTTCTTGAGCGTCTAGAGGGCGCAATTCCTATCCGATTTGGCTGAAATTTTGGCATGAGGTGTTTTATTATGACTTCCAACAACTGTGCTGAGTATGGTTTAAATTGGTCTATAACCTGATATAGCTGTCATTTAAACCGATCTGGGGTCTTCATTTCTTGAACGTCTAGAGGGCGCAATTCCTATCCGATTTGGCTGAAATTTTGCACGACGTGTTTTGTTATAACTTCCAACAACTGTGCTAAGTATGGTGTAAATCGGTCTATAACCTGATAGCTGTCATATAAACCGGTCTGGGGTCTTGACTTTTTGAGCCACTGGAGGGCGCAATTCTTATCCGATTTGGCTGAAATTTCGCATGGCGTGTTTTGTTATGACTTATAATAACTGTGTCAAAAATGGTTCCAATCGATACATAACCTGATATAGCTGCCATATAAACCGATCTGGGATCTTGACTTCTTCATCCTCCAGAGGGCGTCATTATTATCCGATTTGGCTGAAATTTCGTACAACGTATTCTCCCATGACCTTAAACATACATGTCAAATATGGTTCAAATCGGTCTATAGCTTGATACAGCTCCCATATAAACCGGCCTCTCTATTTTACTTCTTGAGCCCCTAAAGGGCGCAATTGTTGCTCGAATTGGCTGATTTTCACAATGACTTCTACTGTGGTCTTCAGTATTCAATTCAATTATGCTCCGAGTCTGACCATAACTTGATATAGCTCCAATATTATATTGGGTTGCCCAAAAAGTAATTGCGGATTTTTTAAAAGAAAGTAAATGCATTTTTAATAAAACTTAGAATGAACTTTAATCAAATATACCTTTTTTACGCTTTTTTTCTAAGGCAAGCTAAAAGTAACAGCTGATAACTGACAGAAGAAAGAATGCAATTACAGAGTCACAAGCTGTGAAAAAATTTGTCAACGCCGACTATATGAAAATCCGCAATTACTTTTTGGGCAACCCAATAGCAATTTTTTTTCTTTTGTCCTTTGTTAACCAAAAAAGAGATATGGGGAAAAGAACCCAAAAATCCAATCTATGGTGGAGGGTATATAACATTCGGCCCGGCCCAATTTTGCACTCTTTTACTTGTTTTATTTGATATAAATAATTTTTTTTTTTTATTAATTTTTTTATAAATCAAAATTTTTAATTTTTATTTTTCTGACTTCCCTCTGATAAGCAATCAATTTCATCTACTCTGCCTTGACCAGGCCCACTTTGCACTTTACTCTCCTCAATTCCAAACATTTTTCATATGCTCTAGTATTCGCCCCCCATTTCACTCATTCCCATTGTGTTATGCTGCTCAATTTGGGTTTCCATGACAGAAATTGCATGGATGCAATTTATATGGGACAAAAATCGTTAAATGACAATTTGTACCCAAAATTCTTAACAAAGTGTGCTCTAAAATGTCGAGCAGAAGGGGGAGCGAAAGCAATTCACAACATTCGATTGCTTTGGTACTCAACGCATGCGAGGGCAATGATGTTCGAAATGAAAGTGAAAAATTCGAATGAGAAAAAAAAAGTGATGACCATAACGATGGCTTTGTGTGGCTTCATGGGGTGTTGTGGAATGCTTCATTTTGAAACATTTATCAGAGGAAATATTTAAATTGTTGTCTACCACACTTTTTATTTATAGAAGCATTTTAACACACACACGCGCATTCATTTGTATATGGAACATTTTTATATAATTAACAATTTTCCATGCACATATTCCGGCTTTGTCAAATGGAGATGAATTTCCTTGATTTTATTCCTTCATTCCTTCGCTCCTTTCCTGAAAGCTGAAACCCTTCATTGTTGTTGCCCATAGCCCCACATACACCGACATTTTGTTGATGATGACGAGCACGCGACTATTTCCGCCAGTTAAACGAAAAAAAAACGCACTCAAATGCTCATAAATCAGCGAGTATCAGGAATGCGAAAATGAAGTCCAACATAACAAAAACAAAACAAGCACCAAACGATGTTTTTGTTAATATTCCCCCCCAAATGACACATTAAATGAGATACGTTGGCCAACAAAAGGCGAAACTAAATGGACATTTGGTAGAAATCGTGACAGCACATAGCGACAATGCGTAAAATACGCTGATAGAAAAATTACTGAAAACAATACATTTGCCAGGAAAGATGCCCAGCACATAAGGATGGGCTAAAGTTGGACAAAGCCTACATTTCGATAGCCTACACCACCTGGGTTAAGCAGACTAAGTCGGCACTTACAGTAAAAGTCATAAAATAAGACATTGTTCAAAATTTTGAGAAATTCTGTTAAGAAATATGCTGAAAAGGGCTCTCAAAGTGAGAATCTGGTGATATATATGTATGGCAGCTATATCAAAATCTGAACCTACATATATTGTATATATATAAAATTCACCAAAAATGTTAAAAGTCATAAAAGATAACTTCGTGCAAAATTTCGTGAGAATCGTTTGCCAAATGACCACATTATTGCAATATTAGTCCAAATCCGATGAACAAATAGTGTATGGGAGCTATATCAAAATCTGAACCGATTTCTACCAATTTCAATAGGCTTCAACATAGGCATGGATGTTGGAAATCATAACTCAAGTCTTTGTCAAAGAAGTCAAATCCGGGCTCAAGAAGTCAAATCCGGGTGTCAATTTTATGGAGGCTAGATCTGGTTATAAACCGATTCGCATCATACATGGCATGGATGTTGGAAATCATAATTTAAGTCTTTGTTCCAAATTTCAACCAAATCGGATGAAATTTAAGGCTTCTAAGGGCTCAAGAAGTAAATTCCGGGTATCCGATTATATGGGGGCTTTATGAGGTTATAGACCGATTCGGATCATACTTGGCATGGACGTTAAAAGTCATAACTCAAGTCTTTGTTCGAAATTTCAGCCAA
Source organism: Stomoxys calcitrans (assembly GCF_963082655.1). NCBI lineage: Eukaryota > Metazoa > Arthropoda > Insecta > Diptera > Muscidae > Stomoxys > Stomoxys calcitrans. The sequence continues at coordinate 221,834,390 of NC_081553.1, forward strand.
ATCGGATGAAAGTTTAGGCTTCTAAGGGCTCAAGAAGTCAAATCGCGGGATCGGTTTATGTGGGGGGCTAGATCCAAATCTGAACCGATATGGCTTGTTTGCAATCCCCATTGACCTACATCAATGAGAAGTAACTGTGCAAAATTTTGTTTGACAGACAAAGTTCAATTGGATCAGAAAGTGGTTTTGAATCGATCGGTATACTTATTAATGGATTTATCTCTCCTCCTTTCCGGTATTAGAAACAAATGCACTAAATTGTATTACCCAGTACCATAGTAGAGGTGTAGGGTATAAACATGTAATACTGAAATTCTGAAAAATTTTTTAATATTAAAAATGTTTGTTATTTTTCGAAAAAAAAAATCTTTGATTTTATTATAAAAAAATTCTTTACATCTATGACATATTTCTTTCAAAAAGTATTTTTGCGATTTTTTTTGGAAATTTTCGTTGATTTTATGAAATCTTTTTTATTTTATGAATATATGATTTAACGTTAGAAAAAGTTCTTTGATTTTATAACAAAAGGCTTTGGAACTATGAAATTTTTCTTTAAAATTTTTTTTGGATTTTTTTTTTCGATTTTATCAAAATCTTTTTTATATGAAAAAAAGATTGAAAGTTAAAATAATTTTCTTGCTTTTTGAAAAGCTATCTTTGATTTTATATAATATTTTTTTAAAATTAATATAATTTTTCTGTGAAAAATATTTTTGCGATTTTTTTGGAAATTTTCTTGAATTTTATGAAATCTCCTTTATTTGATTAATATATGATTTGTCGTTATGAAAAATTCTTTGATTTTTAAAAAAATGTTTTTCATCTTAAAAATTCTTTACAATTAGTAAATTTATCTCTGAAAAAATGTTTTTTAAACTTTTTTTTGGAATTTTTGGTCGATTTTATGAAAATCTTCTTTATTTTGGGAAAATATGACTTAAAGTTATAAAAATGTTGTATGGTTTTTGGAAAAATATCTTTGATTTTATGAAAAAATCAAATTTAGAAATCAATTTATGAATAAATTCTTGAGAATTATGAAATTTCACTTTGAAAAAAAATTTTTTTTTTCAATTTTTATAAAGTCTTTTCTCTTTTATAAAATTATGATTAAACGTTAATTTTTTTTTTATTTGTGGAAAAACATCTTTGATTTTATGAAAACTTTCTTTAGAATTCTATAATTTTTCTTTGAAAAAATATTTTTGGGATATTTTTTATTCTTAATAATTCTTGATTTTTGGAAAAATAGCATTGATTTTATGAAAAATCTTTACAATTATGAAATTTTTCTTGGAAAACATTTTTTAACGAATTATTCAAAGTTCAAATTCGAATTTTGATTTTGATTTTATGAAAAATTTTTTTAGAATTTTATAATATTTCCTTGAAAAAATATTTTTGCGATATTTTTTTTTTTAATTAAATCTTATGAAAATCTTTTTTATTTTATTTATTTATGATTCAAATATTATATGAAAAATATTCTTTGATTTTTGGAAAAATATATTTGATTTTATGAAAAATTTCTTTACAACTATGAAATTTTTCTTCGAAATTTTTTTTTACGAATTTTTCAAAATTAAAATTCGATATTTGATTTTGATGGAGTCATATCACAGTTTAGGAAATACAGCCATTTTATATTGGGTTGCCCAAAAAGTAATTGCGGATTTTTTAAAAGAAAGTAAATACATTTTTAATAATCCTTAGAATGAACTTTAATCAAATATACTTTTTTTACACTTTTTTTCTAAAGCAAGCTAAAAGTAGCAGCTGATAACTGACAGAAGAAGGAATGCAATTACAGAGTCACCAGCTGTGAAAAAATTTGTCAATGCCGACTATATGAAAAATCCGCAATTACTTTTTGGGCAAACCAATAGTTTCCAAAATGAAACAATTTTAATTTTTTTTTTAAATTTCACGAATAAGGACGATTTCCCTCTAGGACGGCTATTTAAAAATTTTCAAAGTGAAAATTTGGTTTTTTATGAGTTATAGCTATTTAAAGTTTTTCAAAATTAAAATTAGATTTTTTACTTAGATTTTATGAAACTTTTATTTTGCTTTTTTTTTATTTTATGAATACATGAACTAAGGCGAAAAAATTTTTGGATATTTGAAAAAGTATCTTTGATTTTATGAAAAAAATTCTTTACATTTATGAAATTATTCTTAGAAAAAAATTTTTGCGAATTTTCACAGTAAAAATTAGATTTTTGATGGATTTTCGATAAAATTTTGAATTTTTCGATAAAGTTACGAATTATGACCCATTTCCCTCTAGGATGCTAAACTAAGCATCCTAAATATAAATATTTAAAGCCATTTTTAAGTTGCCAAAGTGAAAATTAGATTTTTGATGAATTTTTAATGAAATTTCAATGAATTTAGGATCGATGTCTTTCTTGGAAGCGTAGTTTAAGAGATACAGATATTTTTAAGTTTTCAAAGTGAATATTTGAATAGGGTCATTAATTAGGGTCCATTTCTCTCTAGGAAGCGTAGTTTAGGGGATACAGCTGTTTTAAAGTTTTTTGAATAGGGTCATTAATTAGGGTCATTAATTAGGGTCCATTTCTCTCTAGAAAGCGTAGTTTATGATATACAGCTGTTATAAAGTTTTCAAAGGGAAAATTCGATTTTTGATGGATTTTCAAAAAAATTTTAAATTTCGAAGAAGGACATACGGCCATTTTAAATATTTTCGATGAAATTTTAATGAATTTTTGAATATATAATGAGATCACGAATTAGGGTCAGTTTTCCTTATATTTAAAATACACAGCCATTTAAAAGTTTTCAAAGCGAAAATTCGGATTTTTGGATGGATTTTTGACAGAATTTTAAATCTTTTGATGGAGTAACGAATTATGGTCCCTTTTCCTCTAGTACGCATAGTTTAGGAGATACAGCGATTTTAACGTTTTCAAAAGGAAAATTCGATTTTTGATGGATTTTCGATGAATTTCTCTCATTTAAAAGGTTTCAAAGCGAAAATTCGGGTTTTGATTGTTTTTATTATTAGAAAACTAAGTTTAATTGCATGCAAAAATTCTTTAGAACTACGAAATTTTTTTGATTATTTTTTGTTATTCAAGTTTTTTTGAATATTTTTACGATTTTATGAAAATAAGATTGTGCGTTGTTAAAACTTGCTTTTAATTGTAGAAAATTTTTTCTTTGAAAATTTTTCTTGTGAATGGTTTCTGGAAATTTTCTTCGACCTTAAGAAATCTTCTATATTTTATGAAAATATGATTTAATTTGTCCCTGTTCCTTAATGGAATGTTCATGGATAAGGTTGAATATGCACGATTTGATGATTTATACAAATGTTCTTTGATTTTATGAAAAAAATCCTTAGAGTTATGACATTTTTCCTACAAGAATGTTTTTGGTAATTTTTTGGAGTTTTTTTTTCGATTTTATGAAAACTTTCTCTATTTAATGAAAATTTTACTTAACGGTATAAAAATGTTCTTTTATTTTTGGAAAAATTTCCTTAATTTTATGAAAAAATTCTTTGGAATTATAAAATTTTTTCTTTGAAAAAATATTTTTGTAATTGCTTTGTTGTTCAAAATGTAGTATGCTAAAATATTCAATTAAAACGAATAAATTCGACATTTTGGAAATTTTTCTTTATGAAAATATTCCTTGATTTTACGAAAAATTAATATTGCGAATGCGAGGCTATTGCTGAAAGGAAGTAAAAAATAGATCATTATAACTTTCGGTATCAGAATGGGACACATAGAACTACGATCCCACTAAATCAAAATCGGTGTGGCAAGTGATGGCATGTGGGGAAGATGATGACACTTTGGAGAATTTCCTATCTACTTGCCCGGCTTTTGCGGCTAATAGACACCCGCATTTACCAGGCATGAACCAACTTAGAGGCATGGTATGGAGAACAGTTAAGCCATTTGTAAGTAGCATGGAATTCCTAACTAAGATTTTCCTTATCGAGTTTACTTTTTAGTTTTACGGGCTTAGGGGTATGCCCATAATGTCAGGGGGTGGATTAATATCCACACCCTTTTTGCAACCTAAAATTGCCCCATTTGACAAAATTTTATCAAAATGAATTTTTTTCCAGAAAATTTTCATTGATTTTACAAAAATTTTCTTAGATTTAATTCAAAAAATTTCTTTGATCTTATCAGATGGTCTCGTATTTTTAGAGATTTCAATGGCACTAGATTTTGCAAACAAAAATATCAATTCATTTTATTTTAAGAAAATGTTTTCTGATTGTATGATAATTTTCTTTGATTTTGGGAAATTTTTCTATAATTCTATGAAATTGTTTTGATATTACGAATTTTATGCTAATGCATTTCTGTAATAAACTTTTTTTGAAAAAACAATACCAAAATGGTTTTTTTTAATTTATTGCAATTGTTTTGATTTTTTTCTTTGGAAATTTACTTAAATTTTTTGAAATATTTTTGATTTTATCAACATTTTTTTTCTTGATTTTACGGTTTTCTAGCGAATACGTTTCTGTTTTAAATTTATTTGGACAAAATTATATCAAAATGATTTTAAGAAATTTTTCTTTGATTTTATGACAAGTTGCTTAAACGATATGAATATTATCTCAGATTTTATAAAAGATTTTCGTCGATCTTATCAGATAGTCTTGTAGTATTAGAATTTTCGATTGCATTTTTCCAAAAGTTTATCTACTCATTTTATTTTAAAAAAATTTTTTTCGAACGCATGAAAATTTTCTTTGATGTTAGGAAAATATACTTTAATTTTCAAGAAATTTTTCTTTATAAAATTTCTTTCAAAATTTTAGTTTTTCCAAATTTTAGGCCTCGACAAGACAAGTATTGGACTATGTATTAATTATTGAAAAAATTAAAATTGCCTAACAATAAGGATTTATTTCCAATTGTATACAGTTCTTATCGAAGATTTTTCATTACATTCTCGTTTAAATTTTTTTCCTCGAGTGTATGTGGTCAATTTCATTTCAACAACGACATGTTTGTTAATGACAGTCAAAACTATGTGGACTGGCATTTCGGCCAAACCAAAAAGCGAAAAAAGCAACAGAAACTGAACCACTGAAACCAAATGAACAGCGCCAAAAAAATTTTTCAACAAAAAAAATCTCCTCGCCATGTTGAAACTGCGACCATATTCTTTTTTTTTTTTGCTACAGATACCCTCAGTGTGAATCATGTTTAGCTGGCGAAATGCGTGCCCATTATGTCTGCGGGTGGAATTTGTGTTTTTTGGGGATTTTATTTTAGCCAAATCTAAGGATTTTAGTAAAGAAATATGTGTTCTGTTAGCAAAAAAAAAAAAGATGAATTAAAGACAGATTGTCAAAAAATAAAAATAATCATGAAATAAATTTTTCATTTTTATAGTCATCGGATGGATGATGGCAAATTAAAGGCTTAAAATAAAATGGCTAATAAATTTGAGCAGATTATCTAATGGGATTGGGAAAAATGTTTAAATAGCCTAAGGCGATGGAAAAAAATTTTAAATTCAAAAATAAAAAAAATTAAATTTGGTATGTTTTTTTTATTAAAAGCCTTGATAAACTTTTATTTAAATTTTATTTCATGTAATTTATTTTATTTTTTTATATTTTTTGTTTTTATTTTTAAATTTTTAACAAATGAATCTTCCCCAAAATGTTTCTGTAAAATTCCCTTTTATTTCAGTTTTAAATGACCCAGTTGTGGTCTTTCTGCCTTCTATTCACTTGTTCAAGTTTCAAAGTTTGCATTTCATTTAATCAACCGCGAATTCGAATTACTGAACCAAAATGTCAAAATAATACCCTATCGACTAGCCAACCGTTATATGAGCATTTAAAATTTTGTATTTGATTCCAGTTGAATGCTTTGCCCAACATTGTCGACTTTTTGTGAATGATAACTCAGAATGCCATGGAACATTTAGCGCTTAAAAAAAAAATCCTTTTTGCGAACAAATATTTGCTAAACCACTCAACCAAAGCACCAAATATGCCAAAACCCGATACTACAACAAATTGGAAATAGAATTATTTACAACTGAAAAGTTTTGGAATGTTTTGTTTCGTTTGTTTTATTCAACTTTATTTTCCCTTTCATGCATGCAGAGGACTTGTTGAGGGAGCGGCAAGGGTTAATATTTTACGGGAAATATGGGATGATTATTTCAATTTAGAATTTTTGGGACTAAAGGTATAAAATTTGGACTATTCAAAATAAGTCGGTGAGAATTGGGATTGAATGACATACAAATGTCAGTGAACATTAAATCCTCTCAATAAATGCCAAATTTTGATTTTCTTATGAATTAAAATTTTGACAAACAAACAGAAGAAAATTTCGACTAAATTTAATAGAAAAACTAAATTCACAGAAAATTTGTTGAAAATCTTATTTTGATCAAATTTTTTTAAGAAATTAAAATTTCAACCAAAATTTTCTACAAAAACAAAATTTTCGCTCACATTTTCCGCGATAATAAAATTTTTCTAATAGTCATCCATTCCAACTAAAATCCATTCAAACTAAAAAAAAATGCTAAATTATTATTAAAAATGGGAAAAATTTTATGAAAATTCAAGTTTTATCGAATTATATATGAATATGATTTTGAGATCCAATTTTAACCAAAATTTTTTGTAACAACAAAAAAGAGCTTGCTAAGTTCGGCCGGGCGAATCTAATATACCCTCCACCATAAAAAGAATAATTACTAAGAACTGTTAAGAACTGGAGCTATATCAAGTTATAGTCCGATTCGGACCATAAATGAATTGAATGCTGAACATTACAAAAGTGATTGTGTAATATCTCAGTCCATTCGTATAAGAATTGAGCCTTGGGCTCAAGAAGCAAAATCGGGTGATCGGTTTATATGGGAGCTGTATCAAGCTATAGATTGATTCAGACCATATTGGACACGTGTGTTGAAGGTCATGATAGAAGCCGTTGTACAAAATTTCTGCCAAATCGGATGAGAATTGCGCCCTCTAGAGGCTCAAGAAGTTACGTTATAAGATCGATTTATATGGAAACTATACCAGGATGTGAACCGATTTCATCCATACTTCCCCCAGTTTTTGGAAGTTATAACAAAACACTTCATGCAAAATTTGAGCCAAATTGGATGAGAATTGCGCCCTCTAGAGGCTTAATCAAGATCCCAGATCGGTGTACATGGCAGCTATATCAGGATATGAACCGATTTGAATCATACTTCGCACAGTTGTTGTAAGTCATAACAAAACAATTCGCGCAAAATTTCAGCCAAATCGGATAAGATTTGCGCCCTCCAGTGGCTCAAGAAGTCAAGATCCCAAATCAGTTTATGTGTGCAGCTATATCAGGTTATGTACCGATTTGAACCATACTTAGCACGGTTATTGTAAGTCATAACAAAACACTTCATACAAAATTTTAGCCAAATCGGATGAGAATTGCTCTCACTAGTGGCTCAAGAAGTCAAGATCCCATTTAGGTTTATATAGCAGCTATATCAAGTTATGTACCGATTTGAACCATGCTTAGCACAGTTGTTGAAAGTTATAATAAAACACTTCATGTAAAATTTCAGCCACGTTGGATGAGAATTGCGCTCACTAGTGGTTTAAGAAGTCAAGATCGGTTTATATAGCAGCTATATCAGGTTTTGAACGGATTTGAACCATACTTCGCATAGTTGTTGGAAGTTATGTCTAGAAATACTTCATGCAAAATTTCAGACAAATCGGATGAGAATTGCGCCCTCTAGTGGCTCAAGAAGTCAAGATCCCAGTTCGGTTTATATGGCAGCTATATCAAAACATAGACCCATACCGCGATTTACAATTTCAACCGTCCTCTTATCGGTGTAGATAAGAGATATTTGTGCAGAATTTCAAGCGCCAAACTTTACTCCTTCGAAAGTTAGAGTGCTTTCGACAGACAGACGGACGGGCATGGCTAGATCAACTTAAAATGTCATGACAATCAAGAATATATACATATACTTTATGGGGTATGAGACGAGTATTTCGAGGTGTTACAAACGAAATGACGAAATTATTAGTTGCCCAAAAAGTAATTGCGGATTTTACATATAGTCGGCGTTAACAAATTTTTTCACAGCTTGTGACTCTGTAATTGCATTCTTTATTCTGTCAGTTATCAGCTGTTACTTTTAGCTTGCTTTAGAAAAAAAGTGTTAAAAAGTACATTTGATTAAAGTTCATTCTAAGTTTTATTAAAAATGCATTCACTTTCTTTTAAAAAATCCGCAATTACTTTTTGGGCAACCCAATAGTATACCCCATCCTATGGTGAAGGGTATTCAAATAGAGATAGCTGATACTTTGCACAGATTTTTTTTTTGTCCATGGGCATATTAAGTTCGAAGATGGGCTATATCGGACTATATCTGGATATAGCCCTCATATAGACCGATCTCCCGATTTAAGGTCGTAAGCCATTAAAGATGCATTTATTTACCGATTTTGCTGAAATGTAGCACTAAAAGTTGTCTTATGCTCCTTAATGTTCGTGCCGAATATAATCTAGATCGGGCTATATTTGGATATAAAGGGTGATTTTTTTGAGGTTAGGATTTTCATGCATTAGTATTTGACAGATCACGTGGGATTTCAGACATGGTGTCAAAGAGAAAGATGCTCAGTATGCTTTGACATTTCATCATGAATAGACTTACTAACGAGCAACGCTTGCAAATCATTGAATTTTATTACCAAAATCAGTGTTCGGTTCGAAATGTGTTCAAATCTTGACAAATTTTGTTCAGCGATGAGGCTCATTTCTGGTTGAATGGCTAGGTAAATAAGCAAAATTGCCGCATTTGGAGTGAAGAGCAACCAGAAGCCGTTCAAGAACTGCCCATGCATCCCGAAAAATGCACTGTTTGGTGTGGTTTGTACGCTGGTGGAATCATTGGACCGTATTTTTTCAAAGATGCTGTTGGACGCAACGTTACGGTGAATGAACACATTTCGAACCGAACACTGATTTTGGTAATAAAATTCAATGATTTGCAAGCGTTGCTCGTTAGTAAGTCTATTCATGATGAAATGTCAAAGCATACTGAGCATCTTTCTCTTTGACACCATGTCTGAAATCCCACGTGATCTGTCAAATACTAATGCATGAAAATCCTAACCTCAAAAAAATTACCCTTTAGCTGTCACATAGACCGATCTGCCGACTTAGGGTCTTAAGCCCGTAAAAGCCGCATTTATTACCAGATTTCGCTGAAAATTGGAACAGTGAATTATTTTAAGACTCCCCTCATCCGATTCGAATGTGGTTAAGATCGGATCATATTTAGATATAGCCGCCATTTAGACCGATTTAGGAACTTAAGTCCATAAAAGCCGCACTTATAACCAGATTTCGCTGATATGTGGATCAGTGAGTTATTGGGTGTCTTAAGCCGATATAAGCCGTATTTATTAACCGATTTCGCTGACATTTGGAACGATGACTTCTGTTAAGCCACCCGTCATCTGTCCAGAATATGATTCAGATCGAATCATAGTTAGAGGTAGCTGCCATAGAGACCGATCTGCCGATTAAGGGCCTAAAGCCGATAAAAGCCTCATTTATTAACCGATTTCGCTGAAATTTGAAGCTGTGATTTCTGTAAAGCCTCCCATCATTCGATCCGAATATGGTTTAGATTAGACCATATTTAGTTATAGCTGCCATATGGATCGATCTGCCGATTTAGGGTCTTAAGCCGATAGAAGTCGGATTTATTCACCAATTTTGCGAAGGGGGCAGACACTCTCCCTTACCACAATTTTCAAAAACACCAGATATCGGAGATGCGCTCATCGATTTAAGTGAATGCCACAGTGCATGCCACCTTTTGGTGGTGGGTTCCCATTATTCGACCCGGATAGCACGCTTTTACCTGTTTTCATTAAAACTTAAATTATTATTAAGTGAGAAAATTATTCTAAAATACCTTTAAATTTAAATCGCTGTAAGGATTATTTGTTTAAATAAGTTTGTGTGAGTGTGTGTGTGTGTGTGTGTGTGTGTGTATTTCTGTTTATTTTGCGCTGTTATTATGTTTGCAGATTATTATGAGTCTCTAAAGCTTTAAACTGACGATTTTTTTTTGTTTTGTTAGGTCACCCAAGGAGTCCCAACAGAAAAAAGGCCACCAAGTTGAGACTGTTAAATACAAAGAAATACGTTTTAATCTCCTACAGATGTGCCTTTCATTGCCACGGTCATTTTCCATTTTCTTGAAATTCCTTTTTTCTGTCGCATATTTTCTGCCATTGTTGCTGCTGTTGTTGTTATATTTTTTTTTGGTCAAAATGGTTTTTGTATTTGCAGTACTTTTATCAGAACGTTTATTGTTTTCGTTTGCCTGCTTTTTTTTTTGTTCTTGGGCATTTTCTTCATGCCTTTCGATAAACTCCAAGTTTTTTTTTCAAACTGTGAGATTTTTTCTTTTCAAATTGTTGCTGTATTGCTGCTGCTTGGCTGGCCAACAAGAAGGAAAGAAGGATGAAAAGGCATATCGCGAAAAAAACACAAAATAATGCTAATTTGCAGATGCTTTTTTATTTTGGTACCAAGCTTTGTGGGCCCTCTTTATGTTTTTGATTATAATTGTTTTTATGGCATTAGCCAAACATGCAGGATATGACAGCTAAACATAGAAAGGACAATTTCCAGGGGACAAAGTTTTTTTTCTTAAGTTTTTTCTTATTTCTGATGTTTTGTTGAAAGTTTTTCCATCTTAGGCTTTTCAAGAATTTTTAAGGCGACTGATAAATGAATTTTATGCGCAGTTTAAATTTAAACACACAGTTTTAAGGCATATTTCTAAACACATCAAAGTTTTTAATATTTTCTTGGAATCCCAAATCCCAAACTTCAAAATCCCCAAAGGAAAATGTTTGTAACCTATGAGCATTAAGTTTTAGAAGTGATTTTACAGACTAGAAAAGAAGAAGAAAAGAAAGTATCAGTTTGTATGTTTCAGTACCTAAATGCACGAATTAAAAACAAATCTTCTAACTGGTTACACCTTACTTTGAAGGTGTAACCGCATTCAAATTTTGAGTGCTTTAACTCAGAATGCCCCATTTTGTACGATTTAGTACCTTAATGTATGATTTTGAATAATCTTCTGCTCACCCAAAATTCATAGTCAGGGTGTACTTTTATCCCAATTTTGAGAGCTTTATCTCTTTCCTTTAAGAAAGTAACATTTTGTAAGTTTGAGTAAATATACGAATAAAAATATCTTCTATTTGACCAATATATTCTTTTAAGGTACCAATTTTACCACAATTAGTACCAAATGGTACCAATTTTGGTACCAAAATGTATGAATTTTTGACAGATCATTAAGTCACCGATCATAATTATTTGTTGTAACTAAATGCCAAATTTCAGACCTCTATCTCCATCTGAACAGAAAGTACCAAATTGTACCAATTTTGGCACCAAAATGTGCGAATGGTCAATCGATCATTTAGCCACCCATCATATATTTCTTAGTTGTACCTTCGTGCCAAATTTCGGACCTCAAGCTCCATTTGAACAGAAAGTATAATATGGTACCAAAATGTACGAATTTTGTATAGATCATTTAGTCATCCTAAATGATGGATGACTTTATTAGTTGTATCTACAATACATGCAAAATTTTGGACCTCAAGCTCCATCTATAAAAAAAAACACCAAATAGTACCAATTTTGGTACCAAACTGTTCGAATTGTGCAAAAAAAACCATTTGGTCGCCCAGCATATATTTCTAAGTTTTACCCACATGCAAATTTCAGACCTCTAGTTCCATCTGAACAGAAAGTAACAAATGGTACCAATTTTTTTACCAAATTGTTTGAATTTTGAGTAGATCATTTAATCACCCATCATATGTTGCCTAGTTGTACCTACACGTCAAATTTGAGACCTCTAGCTCCATCTGTAAAGAAAGTACCTAATGGTACCAATTGGTACTAAACGTCCGATTTCTTCCGTAACCAGTCTTTTTGCACCAGATGTTTTTAAGTGAAATTTCAAAATTCTACCTTTAGCCAAGTACGAAGTTAACCCATTTCGTACCTTTTTGGTATTTTTTTTTAGTACCTAAAGGTAAAAACGTCCAAAAACTCTTACAGTCACCCAACTGAGGGTGTCATAGTGTACCTATGTTCATAAATTCAGAACTCTATGTCAATTTACAAAGAAAGTACTATATAGTACAAATCGCGGTACTCAACGTACTATTTTTCTCACTTCTGGTACGATTTTGCCCTTTTCGTTCGCGCTGGCCACATATTTAGCATTTCGTACTTTTTAGAACCTAAACGTACGAATATCACCAAATGCAGCCTTATCCCGTTCCTATGACCGAAGACCAGCATTCGTTCAAATTTGGATAGAGAGCATTAATGGTTAAAAGCTGGACAATAAACTGCAATGTAATCTCAATAAGATTTTAAGACCTAAAAAAGAAAGCCCAAACATACAAATAAAATTCTCTTCACAAAATGTTCTAAAATTTTGTAAATTTTTTTAACATGTTAAAATTTTTTTCTATTACGATTTTTTTTTTTTTTACTTTTTCCAAACAAATTTTATGAAAATTTTTCAAATTAATTTTGCTTAAAAAGTTCAAAAATCAGAAATACACATAAATTTATGTAATAAAATTAACAATTTTTTTATTTTTTTAATTTTGCATATATAAATAACTTTTTGTAATAAAATAATTTTTTGTAAAAATTTTGTTTAAAAATAATTTTGGAAATTTGTTTGTACGAAAATAATTTTTAAATAAATTTTTAATGAAAATTCTTCATGGTGAATGTTCCGCTTCATTTCTTTTCCTTGTGATATCCTTGCATAGTTGTCGCATGTACTTGCCTTTGTTCCTTCGCATGTAAGCTCCGAAGCGTTATGTTGAGCATATAAATTATGATTCGCATATGGCCAAGCGATTGATGTTTCATTTATTTATTTTGATTTATTTCATTTCATATTTTTTCATATTTTCATTGGTTTTACACAAAACGCAGAACATTTAAGTTCGAATATCAGTATTATTTGCATGGCAGCCAAGCCATTATCGAGGTTGAAGCTGTTGTTGTAGCAGATTTACATCAGCTATGGAAGTTCGTTTTTTTTTTGCCACAGCATATGTTTACTTGGGCATTTACATAAAATACACGAATCGATATGTGAGTGTGTTGGAGTGGGTGGATTCACATAAACCATTACCACTGCATGTACATACGTGTTTGTTTACTTTTATGCTGTTTAAATGGGAGTATGTGGATACGTGTTTACATTTGAAAATATAACCTTAAACTGGCTTACAAGTTTCCTGGAAACAAGATTCAAATAGGATATGTGTCAAAATATCAAAAAAAAGTTGTAACAACATCAAAAGCAAGCAGCTCTAACCATGCAAGCAACTTTAATCATAACAAGAGCGCCATCTATGGGATTTCTGAGAAACGCCCAAAGATTACATTGAATAGGAGGGCAATAACAACAATTTAAACAGGTTGAGAGTAAGAGGGAGCGAGAGAGAGAAAGAATTGTCAAATGCTCATCATCTTTCAATGCAATCTGTCTGTCTGGCTTGTGTGGGAATTAAATAACTTTTGCCTGTGGTTCAATGTTTTTCGTTCTCCCACATTGGGATAAACTTAAACATTTAAGATTTTTCATTTGATTGTAACTTTGAGCTCTAGTTTCTTTCAACCCATGAACTCTTTATAATTAAAATTCGATGTATGAACCGTGTCCTTTACTCTTTACTCTATTTTGCGTTGCCAATTGTTGTTGTTGTCTAGTGTTCCCCCTTCAATGGCTCTGTTTTACTCTCTGAATTTCCACGAATTGTTCTGTGGCATCCACACGTCTGTCTACCCTGGTTTGTTTGTTTATTCAATGCTGCGACTATTTATTTGCATTTTTAGCCATATGCTGCTTGTGTTTACTGCCAGTAGTAATTGTGGTCATTTCACTGGGCCATTTTCAAGCGTTGCAACACCACATCGATCGATCGTTCATTTCGCATTGGTTGGCAATGTTTTATTTGTCCAAGTGTAATTAATTGCCGACAAATGTACACCACGAACAAAAGAGCAGCAATAATAACAACAACAACAATAAAGCGGAAAAGCATAACGTCTACAACAACAGTCTCTAACAAAAATCAAATGTTAAATACATATTTAATTTAATAAACATTCACAGAAATAGCACGTAGCAAATGTAATTGGACAATTGGGAATATGGGGCCATTCGAGAAGAATTACAATTTGTTTACAAAGATTGGTAGATAATACAACAACAGAAACAAGACTGTTTGCTATACTTGTTGAGACAAGGGAGTAAAAGATAGGAATGTGGCAGGCTTCTTGCAATGCTGGAAGCTTTAAGAAACTTATGGGAAATTTAAAATTTGAAAATCGTGAAGATATTTAAATAATTTTTCAGAATTTTTAATGTAAAAAAAAACAAAATATAAAAATTTAATGAAAAAATAAAAAATATTAAAAAATTATTTTTTGAACTGTTTTGTTCTTTAATAAAATAAAAAAAATAAAATAAATTAAATTAAATTAAAATAAAATAAAATAAAATAAAATAAAATAAAATAAAATAAAATAAAATAAAATAAAATAAAATAAAATAAAATAAAATAAAATAAAATAAAATAAAATAAAATAAAATAAAATAAAATAAAATAAAATAAAATAAAATAAAGTAAAATAAAATAAAATAAAATAAAATAAAATTAAATTAAATAGCATAAAATAAAATAAAATAAAATAAAATAAAATAAAATAAAATAAAATAAAATGAAATAAAATAAAAAAATACAAGCATTAAGAAAAAGTACAGCTAATAGACAGGGTTGCCGAGCGTGGTTAATGTGGTAATTGTATCATAGATACGTTTTTGCAATTAATACCATTCAAAAACAACATACCAATGCACGGCCCTTGAAGCCAAAGGGAAACGCGAAATGCAACCCATAGTGGTTAGTGTGTGTTGCTATCTTTCCATTTGCAATATCCGATCATTGAGCTCGTCTCGAAAGAGAGATAAACAAATATTATAAAATAAAATAAAAAAAATATATATAAAATAAGATAAAATAAAAAATAAAAAAAATAAATTAAATAAAAACAAATAAATAATATAATATAAACTGAATTATAAAAATAAAAGTTCGGACTGACCGAATCTTATATACCCTCCACCATGGATCGCATTTATCAAGTTCTTTGCCCGATATTTCTCTACAGACAAACAAAAGATAATGGATAATAATTGCTATGCTGTTGGAGCTTTACCAAGTTATGAACATATTGGGGCCATACTTGGTTTGTTGGAGACTAATGTAGAAGTCATTGTGCATAATTTCCGCCAAATCGGATAAGAATTGCACCCCATAGTGGCTCAAGAAGTAAAATCGGAAGAGTTGTTTATATGCGAGCTATATCAGCTTTTGGACCGCTTCAGACCATAGTTGGTAGGTATGTTGAAGGTCATAGAAGAAGTCGTTGTACTAAATTTCAGGCAAATCAGATACGGATTGCGCCCTCTGGAGGCACAAAAAGTATAATGAGAACATCGGTTTATATGGGAGCTATATAAGGTTATAGACCGATTTAAACCATACGTAACACAGTTGTTGGAAGCCATAATAAAACACATCTTGCAAAATTTCAGACAAATCGGACAACAATTGCGCCCTCTAGAGGCTCAAGAAATCAAGATCAGAGATCGGTTTATATGGAAGCTATATCAAGTTATTAACCCATTTGAACCATGCTTAGCATAGTTGCTGGAAGTCACAACGAAAAACCTCATGCAAAATTTCAGACAAATCGTATAATAAATGCGCCCTCGAGAGGCTCAAGAAATCAATCTCTGTCCTCTAGAGGCTCAAAACTTCATGATCCGAGATCGTTTTATATGGAAGCTAAATTAGGTTATTAACAGTTTTGGACCATACTAAGAACAGTTATTGAAAGACATAACAAAACACTTCGTGCGAAATTTCAGACAAATCGGACAATATTTGCGCGCTCCAGAGGCGCAAGAAATCAAGATACGAGATCAGTTTATATGGGAGCTATATCAGGTTATTAACCGATTTAAACCATATCAAGCACAGTTGTTGGGAGTCATACCAAAACACCTCATGCAAAATATCAGACGCATCGGACATGAAATACGCCCTCTGGGGGCTCAAGAAGTCAACATCCGAGATCGGTTTACATGTGAGCTATATCAGGTTATGAGCCGATTTGAGCCATACTTCGCACATTTGTTGAAAGTCATAACAAAACACATCATGCAATATTTCAGACAAATTGGGCAAGAATTGCACCCTCTAGAAAGCTCTATCAAAACATGGACCAAAAGAACCCATTTACAATCCCAACCGATATAGCCTATGTATAATAGCATCTTTTATCCTTCGGAAGTTAGCGTGCTTTCGACAGACGAACAGGCGGAAAGACAGGGCTAAAGCGACTTAGAATATCAAGTCGGTCAAGAGTATATATACTTCGTTGGTTCTCAGATCAACATTTCGATGCATTTCAAACGGAATGACAAAATTAGTAGACCCCCTTCCTGATATAGCTCCCATATAAACCGTTCTCCCGATTGGACTTCTTGGCCCTCCTTTAGATTTGTTTTTTTCATAAATTTTGCATATTTATATTTTTGGTTAATATTTAAATTCCTCCAATTATTTTAGTTCTCTTCACTAACCAACATCAATTTTCTCTTATTTACTGTCTAGCATACTCAATGAAAAGTTTTTTTGTTTTTGTAATTTTCGCCCTACTCTCATTAAAATGTCCTTTCGCTGGCGGTATTTATAATTTAAAACTATTCCCTTTTGGTTGGGCTGATAGTCAAAAGATAAATAAAAAGCAAATAGCGTAACCAGATATGAAAAATGCAAATATTTCCTTTGAAAACCTCCCTCACTTGATCCCAGCTTCCCCCTTTCGCCAGTTCAAAACTCATGGCAAACTTTAATGAAAACATTTGGCAAATATTTGAATATAATTTCAAATGATTTAACCCAAAGTTGTTGAACACAAAACTATGCGAGTAGGAACACCAAAACTCATCAACTTTTTGGGTGAGAAACCGCAAACAGACATTTAAAAATGAATTGAGATTCATATTCTGTTTGAGTTTTGTTTTTAATGCTGCACCACAAAGGGAGAGATAAACTAAAAATAGAACTGGCCAGAAAAGGTGACTTAATTTTTGTGTCATGGTTCTAGAGGACTGGAGAGAAGAAATGCTTGGGGTGTTATCTTGGGTATGTCAGCAAGAAGACCAATACAACAGTGCCTAATGCTTTTATTATTCAGTTCTAGTGTAGTAGTAGTAGTTGTTGTTCTTCTTCTTCTATATCTTCCTCCAAAGCAAACAAACATTTGCAGATGAAAATGGAAAAACTGAGGACTCGGGTAAGTGCGGGTGTCCCCTCTACTACTCTTCCATAAATTTAAAATAAAAATAAACAAACAAACTTGACTAAATAAAATCACATTCCTTTTATCCTCCCCCTTATCATCATCATCTTCATCATTATTATGGCCCTGACAACAACAACAACTTGAGATCATTTGGATAAATCAAAAATCTGTAAAAATAATATTGGGACGGTTTTAAAAAAAAATTTTATTAAAAAAAAAATATTCTTTAAAGTTTATTTTTATTTCAAGATTTCGAAATATTTTTATTTTCTACGAAATTTTGTAAAAATTTGAATTTAAAAACAAGTAAAACCGATCTAAGCTCGGCCGGGCCGAGTCTTGGGAACCCACCACCAAGGATTCTGCTAAAAAATTATAC
Organism: Stomoxys calcitrans; assembly: GCF_963082655.1. Lineage (NCBI taxonomy): Eukaryota > Metazoa > Arthropoda > Insecta > Diptera > Muscidae > Stomoxys > Stomoxys calcitrans. The sequence goes on from NC_081553.1 coordinate 221,852,273, forward strand.
AAAATAAATTAAGTTGAAGGTCATAATTTTATTCTACATACCAAACTTCTGTCAACCAGCAAAAATTAATGCTTCTGGCAACCGAACCTAGAGATCCTAGGAACGAACCGGTTTACATGGCAGCTTTATCAGGTTATAGACTGATTTGGACAGTATTTGGCACAGATGTTGAAAGTCGAAACAGAACACCGCATGCAAAATTTCAGCCAAATCGGATAAAAATTGCGGCTTGGAAAGACTTCATAAGTCAAACCGGGAGATCGGTTTATATGGGACCTATATCCGGTTATAGGTCGATTTGGACCGCACTTGGCGCAGTTGTTGGAAGTCATAACAAAGCACTACATGCAAAATTTCAGCTAAATCAAGAAGTCAAATCGGGAGATCGGTTTATATGGGAGCTATATCAGGTTGTAGACTGATTTGGACCGCATTTGACCGCAGTTATTGAAAGCCACAACAGAACAATACATGAAAAATTTCAGCCAAATCGGACCATAATTATGGTTTGTAAAGACTCAAGAAGTAAAATCGGGAGATCGGTTTATATGGGAGCTATAGCAGGTTATAGACCGATTCCGATCGTACTTGGCACAGTTGTTTGAAGTCATAACAGTACACTGCATGCAAAATTTCAGCCAAATTATTGAAAGTCATTCCATATTTATATTCAAGACATTTTTGAGTCTTTTTGCTTTTTTGAATTTTAAAACAGCAGAAAATGTTTGCAACAAGTTACTGCTGTCCCATTTTCAGCAGACTTTCTGCTGTTTCAGCAAACCTTTTTGCTGTTTTTACTAACAAATTTCTTTGGGTGTATGTTGCGTATCCGAAAGGAATAGTTAAGAATGTTACTATTTAAGGTTTATGGATCCTTAAAGGTAAACCCTGAAAGACTGTTGATCTACATCAACTAAAGATAAAACCACGTTACAGTACTTGGCCCCATAATTCGATATCCAATTCGATTTCTACTCTAAAATACGTTTAATTTGAGTCCCATATTGTTTTGATAGTTCAATATATTCACTTGGTGGGCTTTGGAGGGTGGGGAGGCCCTCTAGACTGCCTGCTTCAAATATGGATACCAAATTTTTTTTTTAATGGGCTATAAGAAAGATATGGCGTTTTTTGAAAAAAGGGAAAGGGGGAAGGGGGGGTCCGCCTCAAATATTTTTAGAATATGGATTCAGTTGTTTTTCAGTCTATACCGAAAACATAGTCAAACAAACACAAATTGGGTTTTAAATATAAGGTTTTGTCAAATATAAGTTTTGTTTTTTTGAAATTTTAATTTTTTTTTATAAATTGTTTTATTTTTTAAAAATTTATTTTATTTAATTTTCTTTAATTTTTTTTAGGAGTTTAATTTTTATTGAAAATTAAAAAATTAAATTTTCTAAACAAGTTATATTAAAATGCCATATTCATAACTACAATACTTTAGCAAAATTTATATTTTTCTGAATTTTTCCTTATATTTGATTATTTTTTAAAGATTTATTCAAATTAGATTTTTACAAACATATATCAAAAATTGGTTTTCGTCCAAAATTTCGTCAACATTTGATTTTCATCCAAAATTTTGTCAAAAAAAATTTCTTCGAAATTTTATTTTTGTAGGCATTTAATTTTAATAGAAAAATTTTAGAACATTTGAACTTTGTAAAATATTTCAAAGAAATTTAATTTTCCTATAAAATTTTCGAGGTTCAATTACATCGAAATTAATTTTTTTTTAAATTTAAAAAAAAATCATGTTCATTTCTCTTACGGACGAGCTCAATAATCGAAGATTTTTTTTTTCAATGGGGAAAGTAATGCCAATACTTACCATATTTTCATATATTTTGGCCGAAATTAAATTTGATAAAATATCGTAAATATTTAAATACACATTCATTTTCATTTAAGTCTACCCCAAAAAAATTACTATGTTCTGACTATGCCACCAAATGTTCAACTGAGTGTGTAACAAGAGCAAAGCTTACACACTTCAAAACTAAATCTGATGACCCTAAATGACGTATTAAATGGTGGATAAATAAAAGCCAAACGAATTGTTGTTGGCGGTCACTGTTTATGGGGGATTTGTCATATCTTACAACAACAAAGACAAAAATGTACACAACAGGTGGGGCAAGGCGGAGGGGATAATCACGATTAAAAAACCTTAACAGTTACATACAACAACAACAGCATGATGAGCAAAGGGCGTTGAGAGAGATTTTCAATCACACACACGCAATACACCATCAAAGTTGTTGTAAGTACTTGGTGTTGACAAAAGACAAGAACACCATACCCCCACCTTAAATGCCTACGCAACAATGCAACACTACAATCAACTACACAACTATGGGTGCTTTGTGGACTGCCTCTCCTTATAGCTATTACATGTGTTCTTCAAACCCACTGTTGCCAGATTTTTTTGTTTTTTCCCCAAGAAAACCCCCTAAAGAAAACAAGGAATATAGTACTAAGTTCGACCGGGCCGAATCTTGGGAGCCCACCACCATCGATTCTGCTAAAAAATTTTACATACTAAATTTAGTTTAAGGGCATAATTTTATTGTACAAACCAAACTTATTTCAAACCAGAAAAATTAAAGCTTCTAGGAACCGAACAATGATGATCGAGAGATTGGTTTACATGGGAGCTATATCAGGGTATAGACAGATTTGGACCGCATTTGGCACAGTTGTTGGAAGTCGTAACAGAACACCGCATGCAAAATTTCCGCCAAATCGGACAAAAATTGCGACTTGTAAGGACTCAAGAAGTCAAACCGGAAGATCGGTTTATATGGGAGCTATACCAGGTTATAGACCGATTTGAACCGTACTTGGCACAGTTGTTGAAAGTCATTACAAAACACTAAATGCTAAATTTCAGCCAAATCAGACAAGAATTACGGCTTGTAAGGGCTCAACAAATCAAATCTGGGGATCGGTTTATATGGGAGCTATATCAGGATAAAGACTGATTAGGACCGTACTTGATACAGTTGTTGGAAGTCATTACAAAACACTACATGCTCAATTTTAGCCAAATTGGAAAAAAATGCGCCTTGTACGGACTCAAGAAGTCAAATCGGGAGATCGGTTAATATGGGAGCTATATCAGGTTATAGACTGATTTGAATCGTACTTGGCACAGTTGTTGGAAGTCATAAAAGAACACCACATGCAATATTTCAGCCAAATCGGGCAAAAATTGCGACTTGCAGGTACTGAAGAAGTCAAATCGGGATATCGGGAGCTATATCAAGTTATAGACCGATTTAAGCCGTACTTGGCAAAGTTGTTAGAAGTCTTAAGAGAACACTACATGCAAAATTTCAGCCAAATTTGACAAAATTTGCGGCTTGTAAGGATTCATGAAGACAAATCAGCTGATCTGTTTATATGGGAGCCATACCAGGCTATAGTCCGATTTAAACCGGACTTGGCACAGGTGTTGAAAGTCATTACAGAACACTACATGCTCAGTTTCAGCCAAATAGGATAAAAATTGTGGCTTCCAGGGGCTCAAGAAGTCAAATGGGGAGATCGGTTTATATGGGGGCTATATCTAAATTTTAACCGATATGGCCCTTTTGCAATCCCCGACGACCTACATCAATATTAAACATATATGCAGAATTTCAAGCTGCTAGCTTTACACGTTCGGTAACGGGATTTCGACAGACGGAAGTCCTTAAATTGTAGGAAACATTTCTATGCCAATGTTCATGTACCTATGTATATATTTACCTACAATTTCTCTTTTCGGAATATTAGTTTCTACAGAAAACAGCAGTGTAGATGAATATGCTTTTTATTAAATCACACCTGAACCAAGAGGAACACTCAAAAAATTAATTGTGAAGCTATGCTGGTGGAATTTCCCCTAGAAAATCCCCAATTTTTAGGTTTTTCCTCATTCAAATCCTCGTTCCCCAAATGAGAGCAATTTTTTCCCAATCACAAATAAGAAATCCCATGTATGAGGAAATTTTCCCCCAATCTGACAACACAGTTCAAGCCAAAGGTGCTGATAAATGTTTCTGTAAACATAAGTTGCCAGGAACATGTTGCTAGTTGTGAGTTTGACATCAGGGTATGATTAGGAAGTTGTAAGTTGTAAGGCTAGTTCGCTGGCAGTTAGTTACTCACAACTACCACTCACTTGGTTGGCTCTCCCCACCGTTTATCACCCCTTCAACCATACACAAATGGTTAACTTTGGTTTAGCTTAAAAACACTAAATTTTTTGTGGGTTTGTTTGATTTTTTGTTTAGGCGGGCGACATGTCGCGACTTTGTTTTGTTGCATATTTCTGTCCGTCTGTCTGTTGCTGGCATCGTTTTACTCATTTATACGTATGTATTTGTTGTTGTTGCCATTGTTAGTAAAAGGCGGGTTTTTGGGTATGAGAACATCATCTTTATTATAATTCACAAACATCATCATCATCTTTGTTGTCGTTGTCGCCGTCTTCGTCAACACCATTATGGCCATAAAGAGTTGTTGGACAACTATCGCGTCACCTTTTAGCCAACACGTGTGTGAGTATATGTTTGACTTCAAGTGTATGTGGGGCCAAAGAAGTTTTGCATGTTCTTCATTGTTCTTCTTTTTGGTTGGGCTTTGAAGTGTTTTTCAAGTTGGTTGTCAGTTGAGATCGTCATTCTTCTCTCTGCCCGCTTACGCCATCAAAACAAACCAACAAACCGAAATAAAAAAAAATAAAAGAGATGTGAAAGCGTTCAGGCAAACCAAAACAAAAAAATACAACAAAACGTTATGTGAGCAGAGTTGCCATTTTTGGATGAAATGAGTTTTACAAAGGGATGATATAAAGCAGCAAGGAATAAAAACACTCACACTATGACACTTTATTGGGTAAGTACATAAAAATGTAAGCCCTCGGGGTTGGAAATAATTTGCAAATGAGTGAGTGCGACCATTACTGGTGAAAATATGCTGTCGCTTAATCGATTTTACAGATATTTTTGCCAAAAATTCACTTTATAAGAAGCACCTTTGGTTTTAGTGAAATTTGGTATCTATGTGTGGGTTGACCCCAGGAACACGAATATGAAGTCCGAATTCTAAAGGGGGCCCCTGGTCCCCCTAAGGGTCGAAGTAGATTACAAATGTCTAAAAATTGGACCAAGAAGGACCTAGAGAAACTATTGAACCCCCAAACCTAGGCAATATGGGTATCAAATGAAAACGATTGAGGAATAGATTACTTATATGGTAAAAAATATTATAAATGGAAATTAAAGAATTTTATTTTTTTTTATATTTTATAGGACAAAAATTTAAAAGCGTTGAAGGTGAAAAAAAAATCGCTCGTTTTTCCATTCTTGTCCCATAAAATAAACAAATTTTTTATTTCATACCCATTGTATTTTTTGACCATATTGTTCGACCAATCGACACGAGCCTTTTTTTACGATTAACAAAGTGGAATCCAACGCGAACAAATTTTTTTGACGGTCAATCTTCAATGTTCATGCAATATTGAATGTATGCTGGTCCCACTAATGCCTAAGGTTGTCTCGATCTCACGATAGTTCACATGACGATCTTGCAATATCAGTTGGTGAACAGCATCAATGGATTTTGGAACAAGACGAATTCACGATATTCGTCTTGAATTGAACTACGGCCTCGATTAAATTCACTATACCATCGATGAACTTGATGGAGCTTCATCGATAACTATTGAATAAAGTTAATCGATGTTTATAAAAATAATCACACAAAAATGTTCACGATTTAATTCCATTTTTTGGGCTATGTGTTACTGTAAACAACACAAATAGCGCTCATATGTCAAAACGTTTCAAGGACGTATGACCTCAAAAATGTTAAGCTTTACGATAGAACTGTCAATTGGCAGATTGCAATACAAGGTTCTCCAATGCCCAAATATAATCGGTCTGTATAGTAGCTATAGCCAAATATAGTTCGATCTAGACGATAATAACCAAAAAGGTGTAGAGGATTACCAAAGCTCATTGTTTCAAATTTTATCGAAATCACATGAAAAATTCTCTTTTTATGGGCTCAATACTCAATATCGGGGGATCGATATCGATCTGCTCGATATTCAACAAAAAGTTTTAGAGGAGTACCACAGCTCACTCTTTGAAATTTCATCGAAATCAAATGAAAAATGCTCTTTTTATACGGTCAATATTATATTTTCATAGAAATCGGATGAAAAATGCTCATTTTATAGGCTCAATACTCTATATCGGGGGATCGATCTATACGGCAGCTATATCTAAAAATGGTCCAATCTGGACCACAATCAACAAGTGGATGAAGGGGTCTACCAGAACTCAATGTGCCAAATGTCATCGAAATCAGATGAAAATTTCTCTTTTTATAGGCTCCAGACTTCTATATAGCGGCTATATAATATTAAATTCCGATTTTATGAGATCAGAAGGTCAGGTCTGTAAACAAAGAATATGAAATCATCAAGAATTATTTGGAAAATGATTTCAATAACCAAATATTTGAAAATTTATAAATACCCAAAAAAGGTATTAATTGGGTATTTACCTGGACAGCACTCATTGATATGTGAAAAGTTTGCCCCTGTTCTTTTGTGGAATGTTCATGGGCAAAATTTCCATTTACCCCGGGTATTTACCCGGTAGAAACCCATCTCTCTTCATTTTTCATTAATAAATTTCTCCGAGAGATTTTGTGCATAGAATTACTCCATCTCCACATAGCCAACTATGGCAACCCTACAACTTACGCGTGTTGTGTGTTCGTTTGCAGGTACGATGACAATACGACAAGCAATCGTGGGCCATCGAACATACCGACTCATGTTTGAGACTCATCGTATGTGTCGTATGCTTGCTTGCTTGCCACCTTTTGTATTTCCGTTCGTCCGGCCCCAAACACCCCAACAACATCAACACAAAGAGAACTCCAATCAGACCAGCCATCGTCAGTTTGTTTATAACCGGTCTCTGGTAAGGTGCCCTAAAAGAAATTGTTGCGTATTTCCGTCGTTTATTGACGCATTGTGTCGTATTGTATTTTTCCGTATATAAAAAAGAAGTATTAAAATATAATAAATTTCATTTGATAAACGCGACGCGCCATTTCATTCATTTATATTGAAATTAAAGCCGACTTTCAGACTAAAGTCCGCCAATGTATAGTAAAAATGTAGTGGTGTAGTGCAAACAAATCAAACAAGATATGTCAACTTAACATTTTACGTTACGTTTACGAAGACATACAAAAAAAATACCCAAACAGAGAAATATTTTGAAAATAAAGTGAAAAGGAAAAATAATAAAAAAAGAAAGAAATAAGAAAAATATTTTATTGTAACCAAGTGAAGTGTGAAATTTTCGAAATTTGCTCTCGGCGCGTTCTGTTCTCCCACCCAATTAAAATTAAAAGCCTGTGAAACACACACAAAAAATTAATCAAAATCTTGTAATCCTTTTTAAAATTCATGAAAATCTGAAAATCATAATTAAGTTGAAAGAAAAGTTTGCTTCTCATTAAAATCAGAGTTAACAAGCCAGCCAGCCAGCAAACGAGCCAGTGAGCCAACGATTTAACCGTGGAGCATTGTTGTTTGTGTTTGTTTTGTAGACCGTGTAGCATGCGTGAGTGCTAAAGAAGTATTGCTGTTGCTGTTGCTTTTGCCTGCTACAACCTCGTTGAGTGCGCGGCGATTACGATAGTAAGTGAGTGAGTGTGTGTGTACGTGTCATTTTCTGCATTGCATTGCAAACCAGTTTGTGTTAAACAAAATTCAGCGCCCCACACTCCCCCCACCCTAGACACAGATTTTGGATATTCACCATTAACAGCCAGCCAACAATTCACAACAACTTTAATGCTTGCCTAGTAGTGTTTGTTGTTGTATTTATTTCTCCCCATCGTGTTGGAGAGAACATTAACGGCGATCTTGCGACGCAATTTGGTAGTTGAATTTCCATATCACCGTCATCACATTTATCCCAATAAACGCCGCGTAACGTAACTTAGCGCATCGCAACGTATGTGCTGCCGCTGCCAATACATTGCTGTGCTGTGCTGTAAGGTGTGCTTGTATATACATGCCCCCTTTCGTTGGGTCTTTGTCTTTGCGAAGTCAGACTGGCTGACTAACTGTCTGTTTGTTCGTTTGTTTGCTGTCTTTGGGGTGCCGTTGTATATGTGAGAGTGAGTGGTGTTGTTTAAGTGCTTGTGTGCTTGATCGTTCTATTTTTAATGTCGCGACAGTTTCTTTTAGCCGTTGACACGAAAAAAGAATAGAAATAAATAAAAAAGTATTACAAAATAAAAGAAGAAAGAGAAAGAAAATACAAAGACAACAACTAAACATAAATTTTGTCTCCAAATCGGAGGCGTTTGGAGAAAAAAATAAATCATTGCTATAACACACCTCTTATCCGCAAGAAAGCGACGCCGAAAGAAATCAAGCCATATTAAAGTCATTTTTAATAAAAGAGAATTAAAGAAACAAATAGTGTCATATTGAAAATAAACCTCACCCTAAAGATTTCTATTGAACATTTGCTGTTTCTGGAGTTTAAAGTGCCGTCTTGCTCTTCTTCCAAAACCATAACCAAGACCAGCTGGCGTTAACCACAATAGCGGCAGCGTTGACGACGGCAAAGACAACAACGTCTACCTCCTTGGGCTTAACATATACCGGACTTTAGTCAATAAACATTTACTCCGTAGGCATTTGAAGATTTGAAGACTTCCCACCCCCACCAATCTACTACAGCTAATGCCAACATCACGCACACATAAGTAAACATAGCCAAGCAGAGAAACAGGTAAGCAAAACAAATAGAGCAAAAAAATTAAAAACAGCCACAAATGAACCTACCTAACGCCCTCTCCATTGTGTGGTCACTTACAGTGGCACAGTGTTACGCGAAATGCAAAATGTTATAACCTTGAAGAGGGTTGTTGAGAGTAATTAAGAAAATAATGAAAAATTGTATGAGAAGGAACATTTTTTGAAGACAGTCTTTGATCATAATGAGGTATCGTTAGAATTTGACTTTCATTGACATTTATTGAAATTTAATTTTTAAAAGAAATACAAAAAAAAATTTTTTTCGAAGAAAATTTAAACAATATTCGTTAAGTGTTAATTTCGTAAAAAAATTGATTTAATAAATCAATATTTTGCCAAAATTTTATTTTCATAATAAATCTTGTTATAATTTGAATATTTTTTGAAAATTTTTGGGAGTCTTTTTTCAAACAGAATCACTTAGACGATTTTAGTTCGATGTGATACCACAATAGCAACAGAACACGCCCTGGTGGGAATCGAACCCATGACCCCGCACTGGTAATCCGAGCACGCCACCAACTCAGCTACCGGGGCGACTTTTCTAAAATTAATTTTTCACAGAAATTTTTCTCAAAAAAAAAAAAAAAAATGTGTAACATTTAATTTTCCCAAAAAAATAATTGATTTCTATAGAAAATGTCGTACACATCTAATTTTATAGGGAATTTTGTCGAAATTTTTTTATTAAGAAACGAATTATGTAGGAACTAAATCTTCCTAAAAACTAAACATTTTCAGCGGTGGTTTTCCCCTCCTAATTCTGGCAACATTTGTGAGGTACTCTGCCATGTAAAACTTCTCTCAAAAGGGGTGTCGCACTGCGGCCCGCCGTTCGTACTCAGCTATAAAAAGGAGACCCCTTATCATTGAGCTTTAACATGAATCGGACTGCACTCATTGATATGTGAGAAGTTTGCCCCTTAGTAAAATGTGCATGGGCAAAATTTGCAAAAAATTAGCATTGACCCATAAAAGCCGCATTTAGTATGCAATTTTACTGAAATTTGGCACAGCGGGTTATGTTAAGCCCCTCGTTATGCGTAGCGAGTATGCCCTGGATCGGACTATATTTGGATATAGCTGAGGTATATTCCGATTTTTCTATTTAAGTTCTTGGGTACATAAAAGCCGCATATATTACCCGTTTTTGCTGAAACTTCGCACAGCGGGTTAGGTTAGTCCTATCGTTACAGATACTGAATATAATCTGAATTTGGGTATAGCTGCTGTAGATAGCGCTCTTCCGATTTTAGTTCTTGAGTCTATAGAAGCCGATTTTACTCATCTTAAGAACGGTGAGTTGTGTTGGGCTCTTTGACATTCGTAATGAGTATGGTCTAAATCGGACAATATTTGAATATTGCTGGCATTTACACCGTATTGAGTTCTTATAAAATCTTGGGTGCATCCATTGCCCAAATTTTTGCCCGAATTTTGGTACTGTGAGTTGTACTAGACCCTTACACATTTGTGAGGTACGGTACCATTTGCTATCACAGCCAAGTAAAAAACTTCTCCACAAAGAGTTGTCGCACAGCGGCACGTCGTTCGGACTTGGCTATAAAAACGAGGCGCCCTTATCATTGAGCACTCTTTGATATGTGAGAAGTTTGCCGCTGTTCCTTAATGGAATGTTCATAGAGAAATTTGCAATTTGAGTTTGGTTCAGATCGGAACATATTTCGTTAAAGGTTTATATATATTTGAAGTGGTGGCCCCAGCCGAACTTAATGCTTGTTTTACTTTGTATTTTAATTTTATCGTTTTTTTTTATATAAAATTTTGTCGAGCAAAAAATTTCACAAAATATTTTGCAAAAATTTTTATTCTCAATAAAATCTGATCAAAAGTAAAAAAATAAAAATTTAGTTAAATATTTTAAATTTTGCCTGAAATTTTCAGAAATTTTTTTAATCAAGTTTTTTTTTATGATTTTTATAAAAAAAAACTAGCTGACCCGGGCCCGCTCCGCTGCGCATTCTTTTACTTTATATGGAACAAAAGTTTCCTTGGAATATTTATTTTCGACAATTAAAGAGCTTTTGTGAAATACCATGCTACGAAAATAGTATATCGCTTGACTAACAGTTTAACAATATAAGTGCCTTTATCTGAATACCACATGATCTTTATTGGTCTACGAGTTTAAGTTTGGATGTAAGGTGTACTCCATTCTAAAAATACTTCATTTCAGCCCGATATTCTCATGATGTCTGATTTAGTGGTGTTTTCGGGGGAGAGATGGTCCCCCAGATACTTGGCCCTGAAAAAATGTCATCATCGTGCTCTTCTCTCAAATACCATTTATTTAAACCCCATATTGACATTGGTTTAGGGGAGTTTACACGATGAGGCGTCCCCCAAACACATGGCCCCAAAATAGGTTATCAAATTCGTTTTCTAATCTCAAATCCCTTTCATTTGAGCCACATATTGGCATGGTCGAAAAATTTTTTCCCTTTGAGGGTGTTTTGGGAAAGGGGTGATGCCCTAAATATATTGTCCTACATTTGGATATCAAATTCGTATTCTACTCCCAAATACCTTTATTTGAGCCCCATATTGCGATGGTCAGTAAAAAATTGCTGTTTGAGGGGTATTTTGGGAAATGGGTAGACCCCCAGAAAATTGATTCCGAAAATGGGTAACAATTCTTACTCCACTCCCCAATACCTTTCATTTAAGCCCCACATTGTCATGGTCGGTAAATATGCCCGAATTAGGGGTGTTTTGGGGAGTGGGGTGGTCCCCCAAATTCTAAACCCTGAAAATATATCAGCAACGTGCTCTATTCTCATATATCTATATATAGTTTATTTGAACCCTATTTTGCCATTGGCCTCAAAATTGTTTTCTAATCTCATTTAAACTCCTTATTGCAACAGGCAGCAAATATGTCCGGTTTGGGGTATTGGCCCTAAAAACTATGAATATTTAGTTTCACTCTGTTTAAGACCCAAATTGTCTTGGTGAGCAAATTCGTCTTATTTGGGGGTTATTATAGTGGTGGGACGTCCTCTAAACAGTTGGTTCCTAATGTTGATATCAGATACGTGGTCTACTCCCAAATTTCCATAGTCGACAAACATGGCCGGCTTGGTGGATGGGCGGTCACTCAATGAGTTGGCTTTGACGTCCCATAGACAGTTGGTTCCTAATGTTGATATCAGATACGTGGTCTACTCCCAAATTTCCATAGTCGACAAACGTGACCGGCTTGAGGGGTGTTTTGGGGGATGGGCGGCCACTCAGTGAGTTGGCTTTGAAAATATATCTCGGATTCGTGTTCTACTTAAAAACCCTCTTATTTGAGCCTCATATTGTAATAGTCTGCAAATACTTCCTTTTTGGGTTGGTGTTGTGGGGGTGGAATGGCCCCATAGACACTTTTCCCGAATATTGTTATCAGATTCGTGCTTTATTCCCAAAGACCTTTCATTTAAGCCCCATATTGCTATGGTCGTAAATTTGTCCCCTTTGGGGATGTTTTTGGGAAAAGGCGGCCCCCCAAAACACTTGGTCCCATATTTCGACGTCAGATCCGAATTCTACACTCAAATAACTTTTATTTAAGCCCCATATTCCCATGGTCAGTAAACAAGTCCTGTTTGGGGGGTGTTTTGGGAAAGAGGTGGACCCCCAGAAACGTGGTCCCACATTTGGATACTAGATTCGTATTCTACTCGAAAATACCTTTCATTTTAGCCCCATATTGCCATGGTCGGTAAATATGTCCGATTTAGGGCTGTTTTGGGGTTTGGGGTGGTCCCCCTAGCACGTTTTCTTGTCCTAAATACCTTTCTTTTGAGTCCCATATTGTCGTGATTGGTCTACATATATGTTTGGTAGGTTTTAGGGTGGGGTAGCCCCCCTAGGTACCGATCAGAAATTTGGATATGAGAGCACACAAAATTTCATTTAAATCGCACCATCCATCTCCGAGATCTGGTGTTTCTGAAAATTAGGGTAAGGGGGAGGGTCCGCCCCCCCCCCCCCCCATGATCAAATTTTGATTTTCATTAAAAAATTTCATCACAATTTAGTTTTCATTGATGTTTTTAATTTTTTACAAGTAAAAGCGTGCTAAGTTCGTCCGGGCCGAATCTTATATACCCTCCACCAGGGATCGCATTGGTCAAATTCCTTTCCCAATAGGTCGTTCTAGGCAAACAAAGGATTGCTATGCTATTCGAGATATCGGACCATAATTGAATTGAATGTTGGAGATCATAGTAGAAGTCATAATGTAAAATTTCAGCCAATTCGAATCAGTATTGCGCCCTTTAGGAGCTAAAGAAGTAAAATAGGGAGAGCGGTTTATATGAGAGCTGTGTCAGGCTATATACCGACTTAGACCACATTTGACACGTAAGTTGAAGATCATGGCCATTGTACAAAATTTCAACTAAATCGGATAATAATTGCGCCCTCCAAAGGCTCAAGAAGTCAAGATATAAGATTGGTTTATATGGCAGCTATATCAAAACATGAACCCATATGGCCCATTTACAATCCCCACCGACCTACACTAATAAAAAGTTTTGGTGCAAAACTTCATGAGGCTAGCTTTACTCCTTCGAAAGTTAGAGTGCTTTCGACAGACGGACGGACATGGCTAGAACGACTTAAAATGTCATGACGATCAAGAAGAAATATACTTTATGGGGTCTTAGATGCATATTTCGAAGTGTTACAAACGGAATGACGAAATTAGTATACCCCCCCATCCTATGGTGGAGGGTATACAAAAATTTGAACTTCAACTGTTTCAGCAAGAAAGTAGATAGGGACAGTAGGTATCACGTATACAACTCTAGCCTAAGAAATGGAATGTCATCAGTAGAAATCCCTTATGAAATTTTAGTCCAAAAAATCAAGTTTCCTGAGTTTTAGCAATGCAGTAGTTAGCAACTATAGGAATATTTTATAACATTTTAACCAAGTAAAAGCGTGCTAAGTTCGGCCGGGCCAAATCTCGGGTACCAACCACCATGGATTCCGCTTAAACTTTGCCATTATTTACTCAGTACAACAATCAAATCGGGAATTTGTTGCGACTGCTATGGTTCCAACAGTTTCAGCAATGCAGTAGTTAGGGACAGTAGGAATCTCGTCAAAATGTTTTGTCCATCAGTTTCAGCAATACCTAAAAAGGGACTGTAGGAATCTAGTATAAATAAAACTTTGGAATTTAATCAATCAAAATCAAATTTCCTTTTGCTATACAAGCAAAAGACAAAATAAACTTACATAAAAGAAAAAATTTAAATTCTATTTATGTATTTAGGCTGTCAAACTGAGATTTGCTTCTCAGAAAACTCTTTTATCCACAACAAATTCAATCAAATTTCTTGGCCAAACTTTTTAATTCTTGGTGTTTTGCCTTTAATGTTCTTTGTGCATTTGAAACCTTTTTATTAAATCCCTTAAATGCCAAACGTATCTTAATTTTCCGCATATTTAACTGACCAAGAGCAAGAGAGAGAGAGAGAGAGAGAATGGAAAGGCCGGCCATATGCCATAATCCTCTTTACCATGTTGGCATATATTAAATTCAAGGGAAGTGTTTATAAAATTTATTTACAAAACTTTTACATTGTCCGAAATGTATACACAAAGACACATGTAGTGTGTATGTAGATGTACATGCCTGTAAGCATGTGTATATGTGTGTATGTATGTATGCTTGTAACTGCATTTGAGTTGTTTTATTGCATTTTTGAAAGTAATTAATTATTTCTTTCCTTTTTTTTTGTTGGGTTACCTTGTAGTTTTTTTATTTGTTCCCTGCAGAGCATACATAAATCTTGGAATTATCTGTGTGTGTGTGCGTTTGTAAGTGTGTATGTTTTTTTTATATTTTTTTGTGGTTGTGGTAAACTAAAGAATAGTTTGTTTTATTTTGTGTTTTTTAATTGGATATTGAAACTGCAACTTTGTATTTATTTTTGGCCACTATAAGAGCTCTTCGACACTAACACATAAACATTTATTTACTGTGTATGTGTAAATATTTATGATAAGATAATTGTAGTGCTTAAAGATAAATATATATGAAAATTATGTAAATAAACAAATATCAATAGACACAATACATACATCATCAGCCTTGCATGGATGCTTGGATGGCGTATGGTGGGGAACAGTGGTGAGGGGTGAAGAGGCTAGGACAGGGAGTTGGAACAACAAAAGTTCAGTTTTTTTTTTGTGTATCAACTGCAGGAGTTGTAAGGCAGAAAGTATAACCAAGTAGTGAGTGAAGTTGAGAATACACTCAAAAATATCATAATGAAAGAAGTTGTACCAAAACTAGGAAGGAAAGGCAAAAGTCGGAGGGAGGCGACTATATAATACCCTACACCACCGAGTATACGTAATACTTTAAATAGATAGCACTTATATCCAAATTTAGTCAGACTTTAATTTTGAATACCTATTGAAATAACGAAAATTGTGGCTTCTACAGCCTTAAAACTCAAAACGCATTAAAGATATATATGGGAGTTTTATCGAAATCGATTTTGAAGGAAATTTTCACACGTATTGGGATGTCAATTGATCTCATCTCACGAAAAATTTTATAGAGATTGGACCAAAATTGTTGTTTCTACAGCCCTAAAAGGCCATATCGGATGAAAATTATATATGGGAGCTATATCTAAATCTGGACCGAATTTTAGGAAACTTTGCACACATATGAGGATGTTAAATAAAATGCTCCATGCCAAATTTTGTAAGGATTGGACCAAAATTGTTGTTTCTACAGCCTTAAAAGGCCATATCGGATAAAAAATATATATGGGAGCTATATCTAAATCTGTACCGATTTTCAGGAAACTTTGCACACATATGAGGACGTTGAATAAAACGGCCCATGCCAAATTTTGTAAAGATCGGACCAAAATTGTTGCTTCTATAGCCCTAAAAGGCCATATCGGATGAAAAATATATATGGGAGCTATATCTAAATCTGGACCGATTTTTAGGAAACTTTGCACACATATGAGGACGTTGAATAAAACGCTGCGTGCCAAATTTTGTAAGCATTGGAACAAAATTATTGCTTCTATAGCCCTTAAAGGCCATATCGGATGAAAAATATATATGGGAGCTATATCTAAATCTAGACCGATTTTTAGGAAACTTTGCACCCTTATGAGGACGTTAAATAAATCGGCCCATGCCAAGTTTTGTAAAGATTGGACCAAAATTGTTGCTTCCACAGCCTTAAAAGGCCATATCGGATGAAAAATATATATGGGAGCTATATCTAAATCTAGACCGATTTTTATGGAACTTTGCACACATATGAGGACGTTGAATAAAACGTTCCATCCCAAATTTTGTAAGCATGGGACTAAAATTGTGGCTACTACAGCTTTAAAAGGGCATATCGGATGAATGATATACATGGGAGCTATATATAAATCTGGTCCAATTATGATGAAATTTTGCACACATATTGGGACGTCACAAAAAGCACTTCGTGCCAAAGTTTGTAAAGAACAACTGTGCCATGCATGGTTCAAATTGGTCCATAATCTGAAATAGCTGCCATATAAACCGATCTGGGATCTTGACTTCTTGACCCTCTAGAGGACGCAAATATTATCCGATTTGGCAGACATTTTGTACAAAGTCTTCTCCCATGACGCGTCAAGTATGGTCTGAATCGGTCTACAGCCTGATACTGTTCCCTTGTAAACCGATCTCCCTATTTTACTTTTTTAGACCCTAAATGTCCTTTGGGAAAGTGTAGTTTTTCTACCCTTTCCTTTGGGGGTGTTTTCGGGGGTGAGGGGGTTCCCCAGATACTTGGCCCTGAAAAATATCAGCATCGTGCTCTTCTTTCAAATACCATTTATTTAAACCCCATATTGCCATTGGTTAAGGGGAGTTTACACGATGAGGCGTCCACCAAACACCTGGCCCAAAATATGGTATTAAATTCGTTTTCTAATCTCAAATCCCTTTCATTTAAGCCACATATTGGCATGGTCGAAAAAATGTTTACCCTTTGGGGGTGTTTTGGGAAAGAGGTGATGCCCTAAATATTGTACATGGTCCTACATTTGTATATAAAATTCGTATTCTACTCCCAAATACCTTTATTTGAGCCCCATATTGCGATGGTGAGTAAAAAAATTGCTGTATGTGGGATATTTTGGGAAAGGGGTAGACCCCCAGAAAATTGGTCCCGAAAATGGGTATCAATTCTTGTTCTACCCCCCAATACCTTTCATTTAAGCTCCACATTGATATGGTCGGTAAATATGACCGATTTAGGGGTGTTTTGGGGATTGGGTTGGTCCCCCAAACACTATGCCCGGAAAATATATCAGCAACGTGCTCTATTCTCATATATCATCATTCTCATATATATTTTTTTAATCTCATTTAAACTCCTTATTGCTAAAGGCAGCAAATATGTCCGGTTTGTGGTATTGGCCCTAAAAGCTATGAATATTTAGCTCCACTCTCTTTAAGACCCAAATGGACTTGGTGAGCAAATTCGTCTTTTTTGGGGGTTGTTATAGTGGTGGGACGTCCCCCAGACAGTTGGTCCCTAATGTTGATATCAGATACGTGGTCTACTCCCAAATTTCCATAGTCGGCAAACATGACCGGCTTGGGGAGGTGTTTTGGGGGATGGGCGGCCGCTCAGTGAGTTGGCTTCGAAAATATATATCGGATTCGTGTTCTACTTAAAAACCCTCTTATTTGAGCCTCATATTGCAATATTCCGAAAATACTTCCTTTTTGGGTGGTGTTGTGGGGGTGGAGTGGCCCCATAGACAATTTTCCCGAATATTGATATCAGATTCGTGCTTTACTCCCAAAGACCTTTCATTTGAGCCCCATGTGGCTATGGTCGTAAATGTGTCCCCTTTGGGAGAGGTTTTTGGTGAGAGGCGGGCTCCAAACACTTGGTCCCATATTTGGAAAGCAGATTCGTATTCTACATTCAAATACCTTTTATTTAAGCCCCATATTCCCATGGTCAGTAAATAAGTCCTGTTTGGGGGATGTTTTGGGGAAGGGGTGGACCCCCAGAAACGTGGTCCCACATTTGGATATCAGATTCGTATTCTACTCACAAATACCTTTCATTTGAGTCCCATATTGTCATGATTGGTCTAAATATATATTTGGTAGGTTTTAGGGTGGGGCTGCACCCCTAGTTACCCCATCCGAAATTTCCATACCAAATTTTTATTTTTAAGGGTACTATATGAGAGCACACAAAATTTCGCTTAAATCGCACCACCCATCTCCGAGGTCTGGCGTTTCTGAGAATTAGGGTAAGGGGGAGGGTCCGCCCCCCCTCCATATATCAAAAAATGTATTGGGTTGCCCTAAAAGTAATTGCGGATTTTTTTAAAGAAAGTAAATACATTTTTTAGAATGAACTTTAATCAAATTAACTTTTTTTACACTTTTTTCTAAAGCAAGCTAAAAGTTACAGCTGATAACTGACAGAAGAAGGAATGCAATTACAGAGTCACAAGCTGTGAAAAAATTTGTCAACGCCGACTATATGAAAAATCCGCAATTACTTTTTGGGCAACCCAATAGTACCCTATTTTCACCATGGGATCATTATGCACCATCTGTGAAAAGTTCAAGAAAATCGGCTCAGCCGTTTCTGAGTCTATAAGGAACACACAAACATACAAACATAAAAGATAAGATTCCTCTGGGAAATGACGGTTTTGGTACCTATTCCTTTGGGAATAGTACCTATTCCTTTGGGAATAGTACCTATTCCTTCGTAGTACATATTCCTTTGGCGGAGGGTAGTTTTAGTACCCATTCCTTTTGGAAAGGGTAGTTATAGTAGCTATTTTTTTGGAAAAGGACAGTTTAAGTACATACTCCTTTAGGAGAGGGTTATATTTTTCATAGGGAAAGGGTAACTTTAGTGCATATTCCTTTAGGAAAGGGTAGTTTTAGTACCTATAGCTTTGGGAAATGGAGGTTTTAGTGCCTATTCCGTTATGAAGAGTAGTTTTAGTAACTAATCCTTGTGAAAGGGGAGTTTTAGTACCTATTCCGTTAGTAAAGTGTGATTTTAGTACATATTCTTTGGGGAAAGGGTAGGTTTATTACCTACTGCTTTGGGAAATTGTGTATATTCATTTGGAAATGGGTAGTTTTAGTACTTAATGTTTTGAGAAAGAGTACTTTTAGTATCTATTCTTTTGGGAAAGGGCAGTTTTAGTTTGTATTACTTTGGGAAAGTTTATTTTTTGTAACCTATTCTTTTGGGAAAGGCTAGTTTTAGTACTGTTTCCTTTGGAAAGTGTAGTTTTCTTACCTATGTCTCTGTGGAAAGGGTAGTTATTGTACCTCCTCCTTTGAGGAAAAGGTTGGTTTTAGTATCCTTTACGTTTGGGAAAGGGTAGTTTTCGTATCGATTTCTTTGAGAAAGCGTTGTTTTAGTTCCTTACTTTTTGGGAAAATTTTTACTGTGTGCCATTATTTTTCTTTGAGTGTAAATTTGCATTTGCCATATGTGTCGCTGGGAGACTCCGCACATGTAGCGTTCATCTTTTCCATACGTAAAACAACATTTATTTATCAACATTTGTTTTGTTTGAGTTCGTCATGTAATACATGCAATGATATGCGAATGGGTAGGGCTCTATTTTGGTAGTGACTGCCAGGCCCCTACCCGCCTAGCCCCCCCCCCCCATGGTGAACTATTGTTAACAATGGGTAAATAAAGCTGCTCTCTAGCTGCGTATACACTCGAGAACAAAAATACGTGTTGTCGGCGGGCTTTTGTTTGTTCATTTGCCGCCTACAAAAGCTCAACTTCCCCCGGCATCACCCTCACCCCCTCATCATCTATGGGGTCTACTGCCTTGTCTATTTATTCAACTAACATTTCATTTAATTTCAGTAGAAAAAAAAAGTCGTTGTGTTTGGCATACGAAATTATTTTCAATTTCCATTTAAATTCGGTTTGTTTTGTAGTTTTTCCTTATGCCAAGCTCTCGATTCTGCTTAAAAACAAATATGTATTGAAAAAGAGGGCGATGAGAGAGAGAGAGAGAGAGAGAGGGGGAATAGCAAAACCCAACAAATTATTACATTTTGTCGGTGTGCTTGTTTAGTTGGTTGGTTGTTTGGTTGTTTGGTGGGGTTGATTTACATATTCCTTTCTCGGCTCCATCATCACTTGCCTGCATGAAGTTGTGATGTTGACTTGAGTTGAGCAGCAGTGTTGAACAAAAATTGAAAAGTGAACTACAGCTGTCCGTCTGTCCTTCAGTTTCCGTTTTCACTCCCTCCCACTTTCTGCCATGAAAAGAAAATATGCAATATTTTGTTTTGTTTTGTTTCACTTAACTTTTTTCTTATTAGCTGAAGTGGTAGCGGAAGGAGCAAGGGGAGCCTTGGCCATGGCTAAGAAATTTCATTCAATGGGCACATTATTTGTTGTTAATTAGCGTACTTTGTGCAGGGCTGGATAGTAACGTCCCAAGTCCGTCCCAAGTTCGGCGACAAAGACTCAAGCACTCAAACTGTGACAGAAGGAGTTTTCCTTGGAATATGTTTTCGGCTTAAAAGGCTAATTAACACAAACAACAGCCATTACTCAAGTATGGCTGGCAATTGTGGAGGAAAGAAGGCAATAGACAAAGAACAAAAAAAATAGTTGCTTCCTAGCACTTGTATGACAAAATAATGCTGCAGTCAGTTACTAGACTAACTTGTTATGCTGGTCTATTGCCCTTTTTGGCCTTTAAGTTGGACAAAATTAAATTTCAAGAAATATTTGAATTTTTTAAAATTAATTTCTGGGAAGGGAGATGTAACTTCAGCTTTAGTCTTTAAAAAGTCTTTGGTAAATGGAGTGGCAAGCTCATAATTTTTGGTAGTCAAAAAACTAAATTTTTTATGTTATCCCTGTCTAGGTTAGATGTAAGCTAGATAGTTGGCACATGTTGTTGTAGCCACATTTTCATGTGAATGTGGCGATTCTCGTCAAGCTCCTGTAGGCCGACCCAAAGGACCGAGCGCCGAGGGTGGCCATTGATTATTTAAAGCCCCCAATTGCTTGCCTTTTCATATCGAGCATCATAGGCACTCAGTATTTGTGCAATAGCCGGTACCGCCCGGCCTCTCACTGAGACTCTCCACTCGATACCGCTGATTGTTCGCGACTGCCGTTGCAGCTATTCCCTATGGAGCATTGCACTATCCGCAACCTGTAGACTCGCCCGGTAGCTCGCATCTAAGCTTATTGAGACAGCAATGAACACCACACAGATCGGATCTCAATGTTCCAGCCTGTGTGGTGCTCACAGCTATCGGGGTTCCTCACAAACAGTCCATGAGGGTGTTGTGTATCATTCGTGTGCACAATTTCATGAGAGCTTCGAATATGGTTTTTGAAAGATCGACTTGCGCATATTGATTGCAACATTGACGAAAAAACGTGGTGGCAAAGTTGATGTCATGGACGATAACATGCCATCTTCGATGACATGGTGTCATGTAAGATGACATGATGCCATATTGGACGACACCAAATTTCCAACTACTATTATTTTATTTTGTTTTATTATACCTTCCACCATCGTAACGCAGAGGTTAGCATGTCCGTCTGTGACTTTGCATTTACACTCCACCATAGGATGGGGGTATACTCCACCCTCCACCATAGGATAAGGGTATACTAATTTCGTTATTCTGTTTGTATCTCCTCGAAATATTCGCCTGAGACCACATAAAGTATACATATGCTTGATCGTCGCGACATTTTATGTCGATCTAGCCATGTCTGTCCGTCCGTCTGTCTGTCTGTACGTCCGTCCATCCGTCCGTCCGTCTGTCTGTCCGTCTGTCTGTCGAAACCAAGCTAACTTCCGAAGGAGTAAAGCTGGCCGCTTGAAATTTTGCACAAATACTTCCTATTAGTGTAGGGCAGTTGGTATTGTAAATGGGCCATATCGGTCCATGTTTTGATATATCTGCCACATAAACCGATCTTGGGTCTTGACTTCTTGAGCCTCTAGAGTGCGCAATTCTTATCCGATTGGAATGAAATTTTGCAAGACGTGTTTTGTTATTATATCCAATATCTGTGACAAGTATGGTTCAAATCGGTGAATAACCTGATATAGCTGTCATATAAACCTATCTGGGGTCTTGATTTCTTGAGCCTCTAGAATGCGCAATTCTTATCCGATTGGAATGAAATTTTGCAAGACGTGTTTTGTTATAATATCCAACAACTGTGCCAAGTATGGTTCAAATCGATCCATAGCCTGATATAGCTGTCATATAAACAGATCTGGGGACTTGACTTCTTGAGCTTCTAGAGGGCGCAATTCCTATCCGATTTGGCTGAAATTTTGCATGACGTATTTTATTCTTACTTTCAACAACTGTGTCAAATGGGGTTCAAATCGGTTCTAACCTGATATAGCTGCCATATAAACCAATCTGGGATCTTGACTTCTTGAGCCTCTAGAGGTCGCAATTATTATCCGATTTGCCTGAAATTTTGTACGACAGATCCTCTCATGACCATTAACATACGTGCTTATTATAATCTGAATCTGAATTTGTTATGACTTCTAATAACTGCGTCAAAAATGGCTCAAATCGATCTGGGATCTTGACTTCTTAAGCCTCCAAAGGGCGTAATTATTATTCGATTTGGCTGAAATTTTGTCCAGTGGCTTCTCCCATGGCCTTCAACATACGTTTTAATGGGTCCGAATCGGTCTAAAGCCTGATACAGCTCCCATATAAAACGATCTCTCTATTTTACTTCTTCTTACTCGAATTTGCTGAAATTTTACACAATTATTTCAACTACGGTCTCCAACATTCAATTCAATTATGGTCCGAATCGGACTAAAACTTGATATAGCTCCAATATTATAGCAATTCTTTTCTTTTATCCTTTGTTTGCCTAGTAAGAGATAACGGCCTAACTTAGCACGCTTTTACTTGTTTTATTTTATTTTATTTTGTTTTATTTTATTTTATTTTATTTTATTTTATTTTATTTTATTTTATTTTATTTTATTTTATTTTATTTTATTTTATTTTATTTTATTTTATTTTATTTTATTTTATTTTATTTTATTTTATTTCATTTTATTTTATTTTATTTTATTTTATATTATTTTATTTTATTTTATTTCATTTTATTTTATTTTATTTTATTTTATTTTATTTTATTTTATTTTATTTTATTTTATTTTATTTTATTTTATTTTATTTTATTTTATTTTATTTTATTTTATTTCATTTTATTTTATTTTATTTTATTTTATTTTATTTTATTTTTTTTTTATTTTATTTTACTTTATTTAATTTTATTTTATTTTATTTTATTTTATTTTGTTTTATTTTATTTTATTTTATTTTATTTTATTTTATTTTATTTTTTTTTTATTTTATTTTT
Organism: Stomoxys calcitrans; assembly: GCF_963082655.1. NCBI lineage: Eukaryota > Metazoa > Arthropoda > Insecta > Diptera > Muscidae > Stomoxys > Stomoxys calcitrans. The sequence continues at coordinate 221,875,561 of NC_081553.1, forward strand.
TATTATTTTATTTTATTTTATTTTATTTTATTTTATTTTGTAGATATCAAATTCGTTTTTTGTTCCGAACGGAAATGAAGTTCAGTTTAGGGGATACTTTAGGGCGTACCCCAAAAACACTTGGCTCCAAAATTGGATATTAAATTCGGTTTCTACTCTCAAGTACCTTTCATTTGAGTCCCATATTGTCATAATGGGTCAAATAATCCATTTGGCGTATCTTTAACAGGAAACGCCACCCTAGACTTGAACGCAAGTTTTAATGTTATATTCGTAATCTACTCCCAAATACCTTTCATTTAAGTTCCATGTAGCCATGGTCGACCAATATGCCCATTAGGGGGTGTCCCATTAGGTCCATTACTTGGACCTAAAGTTTTATGCCATATTTGTAATCTACTGCCCCATTGCGTCCCATATTGACATGAAATTCGAATATATCCGTTTATAGGAGTTTTGGTGTTTTAATACCATATACGTTTTCTGGTCTCGAATACCTTTCATAGCCTATGTTTCCTTCCAGACAAACGTACACAATCTATAAAAAAATGTAAAGAAAATCCGTTCAGCCAAGTATCATATGGCCATAATGGGTCTTATGACGTTTTATGATGGGTGGCGTGATTCGAAATCTACTCCCGAATATCTTTCATTTGAGCCCCATATTGAAACGAACGTCCAATATGTCTTTTTGGGGGAGTTTTGGGTTTGGGGCGGCCCGATGGGTACTTAGACTCAAATTTCAATACCACATTCGTATTCTACTCTACAATAACTTTCAGTTGATACCTATATTGTCTCGATCGGTGCACTTTTGATTTTGGGTTGTGTTTTTGGCATAAGGGGGAGGGTCCGTCCCCCGTCCGATATCGAAAAATTATATAGCCTATGTTTCCTTCCAGACCAACCTACACAATATGCGAAAATTGGTTCTGCCAATTTTCAGTCTATATCGAACAAACAAACCGAGTCCCATATATCCGTAATTGTCTAATGTATCCATTTTGACCATTTTTGTGGGGGTAGGCTGACCCCCTATACTACGACACAAATTTGTATGCCAGATTCGTTATCTACTTCCGCATACTTCATTTGATACCCATATTGTTCTTATCGGACCACTTTTGATTTTGGTTGGTGTTTTTGGGGTAATGAGGGAGGGTTCTCCCCCTTCCGTTAACAACAAATTATAACGCCTATTCCTACTTCGTAGTCTGCTCGAATCGAATACCTTTCATTTGAGACCCATATTGTCATGATCGTCAAATGAACCTATTTTAAGCGGTATTGGGGCTGGGGCGGCCCCCCAGCTACTTGGACCTAAATTTTTTTATGAAATAAAAATATTGTCCCGATCGGTCCACTTTTAATTTTGGGGTAAGGGGGAGGGTCCATCCCCCCTTCCAATATCAAAAAAATTATATAGCCTATGTGAAAATTTCATGGAAATCGGTTCAGCCGTGTTTGAGTCTATACGGAACTAACAAACACAAATTGAATTTTATATATAAGATTATTTTATTTTCCTCTCTTTTTATGTGGCCAGGTTAATATTCCTACTGTTCCTAACTTCTATAAGAATATAATAGTAATAATAATTTTCTTCAATTATAAAAATTAATGTTATTATCGCCACAATATCCTTAATAGACGAATGCTGTCAAGAATGTATTAAAAAAAAACAAATTTTTTGTAGTAGTTAGGAACAGTAGGAATACGATCTTACGATTTGACTGGAGAATCTAAAGGTCAAGGTTCTTATCCGATTTTATTTAATTAGTCGTCTTCAATCTGATAAATCTGTCGTATTAGTGGTCTGCTATTCATTACCAATTTGTCTGAAGTTTTCCATATGCAAATCTTCTTCATTTTGTTGCTAATGTTCTAAGAATTGGCGTATTTTTACTCTGTTCTAGAGTGGTTTTGTATTGCCTCATCTCATCACTACTATACATTTAAGCTGCTTTTACTCGATGAGATCGCTGACTATGCATTTTCAATAAATTTGATGTCTAAAACAATGTCATCTTACGCATACAGGCGATGATTGTCATACTGAGGAGTGTTAACATTTTTGCTTTTATTCTTACTAATCATCTTTTTTTTTGTTTATGCCAAACATGTCATACTTGCAAAATATGCAATTTATTATGGTAAATGCAATTTGTCTTTATCTTTCTATACAGGCCATACATACAAAAAAAAAAGAAACACTGGCTAAAGTTTCATAGCCAGTGTTTCGGTTTTTTGTATCCCTTGCTTAAGCGAAATCTTTGTTTATCTTGCAAATAATTGCCATACGTTTATGTATGAAATTGTTCTTTTATTAACTTTAAATTAACTTAACCATCT